>NW_010429637.1:0-1043 GCF_000710305.1 Buceros rhinoceros silvestris
CAGGAAGTTTAGCTCAAACCGGGACAAGGAGGCAGCCTAGGAAATTTTCTAATTGTACCAGAATTCCTGTACTCTGTATCTGAAGCAATGTCCTGTAGGTCCCATAGATGCCTCCCAAGTTTCAAAAAGGGCATGTCCTTAGATGGAAGGATCAAAATCTTCTGCAGTGCAAACCCATTTTTACTTCTGCCATCCAGTCACAGCTTCTCATAGCAAGCAAAAAGAAAGCTGAACCTCACAGAACAGAGCTTGTTATTACCAAAAACAAGTGTATCGCAAAAGAAGGGGATCAGTGTCTTTTGCCATTACTATGTAGGCAAGTAGCCCCAGAGAGGTTACCAGCAAGTTTCTAACAGCTGGCGTCTCCCCCGCAGGCTGAAACCCTACAGCTTCAGGAGTTGAGGAAGGACTCCTGTCCCCCACTGCGCTGAGCACCTGGACCTGCTCCACCTCCTCCATTTTGCAGTGGCTCTGTGGCAAATGAGAACTTATGAGCTTAAGGGTGAAAGGAAGTCAGTAAAACTATTCTTGGAAAGTAGAAGTGTGATTCATTTACACGGAGAAATACTTCAGAAAACCTGAAGTATTTGTTTCTTTGAATGCTGGGACTTACAAATCTTAGTACCTGAGACAGGGAAACACAGCCAGAAACTCAAAGTGTAACAGAAATGGATCTGGTGAAATGGAGAACAGACAAAGCTAAACAAATAAACTCAAAGGAAGAAGAATATTTATAATTTTTAAAGCTGTCAGGATTTCTTCATAAAACAGCAAGCTCTTGAGCAGCTGCAATAAATATGCTTGTAACAACCACAACAGACAGTTTGGTTGTTCTGTGCTTTTTCCCCCCAGATATTTCTATCATTATGGGTTGCATGTGTATTGACTTGTACACACAATGAATACCTTAATCTGTATGTTTAGACCAACTCAATGTCCTACATCAAAATCCCACCACTAACAGCATCTCTTACTACTCAACAGAAGCAAAACTCATCTTCCTCATGACGCCTTTAGATGCTATTATATATATAATATATATA
>NW_010429637.1:1055-2885 GCF_000710305.1 Buceros rhinoceros silvestris
TGTATTTCAGATAATCCTGCAAACTTCTCTACACAGAGATATGAGAGCTATCTTATAAGCACCCGCTAGGGAGAAAGCTAAAAAAAAAAGAAAAAAATACTATTTTCTCATTGGTTTACACTACTTCACCAAAGAGAATGAAACATTGTGACTGAAAAACTCCTTCTCTCTAAACTGACTTGAGCTAATTGGCAAAAATTTATTTTATTGGCAAGATTTTAGAGATCTAAAACTGCCATACAGAGAAAGCAAAAGGAAATTCTGTCCTAACCGAGATACTTACACGTCTTGCCCAGGTATATCTTAAACCACGCACAAATGAGCAATTTGAGCCTCTCTACCTCACTGAGAAAAAGTTGCTACTCAGTAAAATTCAAATCTATGAGTTTCACTAACAGTAACGGGAATCTGACAAGTCCAGCAGTTGGACAAACTATTCACCAATTTGTCCCTTTTTGTTGCAAACTGCTATCAAAAGTTACTGTGCGTCTTCAGACATTCAAAACTGTATTTGCTGTTTACACTTCTCTTTGATCTCATGTAGTAGGAAACATACGGAAAAGTAAAGTTCTGAAGAAGATTGTTTCTATTTCAGACATTCACTTGAAACTTAAAAGCATTTCGCTGTGAAACTGAAAAGCATACCCCTTGATGATACACAATCTACAAAGGAGATGAGTTATTCATGAAATTTGTATAACTGATGTATTTCGTAACATTTATTTTAAACATTGTATGGGTAAAAATCTGCAAATAATTTCTTTTCAGATATTTATTTTTCTGTCTGCACTATTTTTTCTGAAACAAGTTATTGTCTATTGAAATATTTCTACCTCTTGTAAAACATTTACAGATAACTAGGTAGTATTTAGCTTAGGAGAAAGAAATTTCATTGCAAAAAGCTAGCATGCTGAAAATTGTCATATAAAACGTCACACTTTAGAGCCGCAGTGGCTCAACTTTTCCATCTAGTTAAACTCTCAGTCATAAATATGACATTAGGTATTGTCACCCAAACAGAAAGCGATAGATTCAGATTCTAAAATTAAACAACCTCTGTTTTAAGAGTTAAAACTTTATGTATGTCATAATCCGTACTCAGAACCCCGATGAAGTGTTCTGTGCAACTGTATTAGATCTATATTCTCACTTCCTGTTTTCTCACAGAGAAAAATGCAGGAAACATTTTTCCACGATGTATGTTGCTGAAGAATGAAGAAACGTAACACCTTCCTCATATGTACAATCAGCGCGTTCTTTACGTCCCTGTTCAAATCAATACCAAATCTTCCATTCATCAACAGGTTTGACATACACAGCACGGAGCGAGCAGGCACACGTGATGGTGTCATCTAAGTTCTAGAGTGTAAATACTAACAACAAATTTAGTTCCCTTACCTCAGCTTTTTCACCATTTTAAACCAGTGAAAGTTAAAATGCTAATGTTTGTTTCACTTGCACCTTTTCTCTCTGCCCTTTATTTTCTATCAGAGTTCTGCTAATCATGATTCGCCACCTTCTGCTTAAAGAAGCGCTATTCCAGAAGGTTTTGCACCCCATACAGTCTATAATACCAGAACTCAGTACCCCCACAACTACATTGTGCCATAAGACTACTCTGATGGACTGTGAAATTAGAGCTGTGCGGTCCCAAGCCAACCTCTATCGGTCAAGATACAAAAGCCCAAGCTCACATCAACATGTGGTCTCCGGAAAAACAGAATCGCCATAATCCTTTCATCTCAGTGATCCAGATCACAGCATGAAACTATAAACAGCTAAACAGATGATACCAACGAAACTGAGGATTGCAACTCATGAATAAGTAGT
>NW_010429637.1:2988-22464 GCF_000710305.1 Buceros rhinoceros silvestris
GAATGTCTTGGATCTGAGGCATCATGAAAGGGATTATACCATCACTGAATGCATTTACACATCACACTATTAATTGGTAATCTCTTTCAGTCACATTTTTGTAATACAAAGTAAAAACTAATTTAATGTCCTTGAAATAATTTACTCACCTCATCTAAGTCTTTAATATAAACAATTTTCTCTTCAATACCAATAGGCATTGGTTCACTATGGGGGATCTTCACCTCTTCATACATTTTATTGTTTTCTCTTTGAACTGACTCCGGTAAGAACACCTAAAACAGTATTAAGGGAAAATTAATTGGAAGTATGAAACCACTTTGAACAATGTTGTGTCAATTTCCCTCAAAAAATGAATCCAAAATAAAAGCAATTCACACTGACTCATTTTGTAGATAGCACTACAAATGGATTATTTTAAATAATCAGTTTTACTACTCAGAAAGTTGTACCAAAAAGATGAAGAAGGTAACTCCATTTTATTAAATATCAAAGCCATTTCATAAAGCATTCATTTTGTTGAAGTCACCGTATTTTTTTTCCAAAAGATACAAAGAGAAAAATAGTATTTTAATGATTTGAGTGACCCTAGAAATGAAAACAAATACATTAGTTAAGAAAGATTATTTCTTCTAGAGTCAAAACAAAACCAGAATATATGAATAAATCTCTCTGCAGAGAAGCACTGCTTCATACACTGGACTCTGATAAGGAGGAGAATGTAAGAGAACAAAGGAAACCCTGATGTACATTATTCACTGGGAAAGATGTACTGCTCAAGAAGGGTCCTGCACCAAACACGTACCTTTGCACCGCCAATGAATGCTGATGTTTTCATAGCTTCAGCTCGGGAATCATAAACATGTGGATAATGAATTTTTTCCAAGTCCATCTCTCTCGGTCTGCCTAGGACCGGCATACTTCGAGCATTCAAAAGAGCTAGTTCTCTGTGAGCAGAAAAACAACCGCAATAATTCTGCCCAGTTTAGGTAGCCATCACAGAAGATGAATGTGGTATATTAAGGTCAGAGCAACAGTTGTGGAAATTTAAGAAAAAAAACATTGCATAAAATAATCAACAAAAGAATTTTACAGTGTTATTCTCAGTCATCAGTTAAACCAAGTCCTTACAACACACTGTTCAAGTAAGTATCAGAAGTGCAATCCTGCGAGTGCAAGTCTTTCCTAAATGTACTGGTGCCTCTTTTTAAGCAACACAGCAACATGTATTCACTGGTTAAATAACAGTCCCACCATATTTTTCTCAATACAAAACCACAACAGCTTACTTGCTGCTTCTCCTCTCCCTTCCCTACTGCTCTCACTACCTTTAGCTCACAACAAGGAAAATAGTACTCATTAATCTTGAGAGGAAAAAAAAGAAAGATAGTTCTGATAGATTTAGTACAGACTTCATAAATCTTAAGCATGCGTACTGGAACTAAGAAAGATCGCCTGCCTCTCTAATCTGCATCTCCAGCCCACACAGATGAGATCAAGAAAGATTCTCATTAAGCAGATCATTACTTTCTTTTCCTGAAAATTAGGTTTTCATATTAAAAGAAAAATTCTAAACTTGTAATAAAACGTGACTTGAAGTCAGAATCACCTAACCACCAAAGCAAAGTAAAAGAAAATGAATTGTTATGATATGTTAAAGCAGCAACTAAAACAGAAGCATTTCTCAACTTTCAGCACTACCTTTGCATCCGCAGCTCTTTGGGATCAAAAGACACCAATCCTTCTCCAGAAACATCTCCATCTTCCAGAGCTTGTTTTTCTTTTCTGGCATTTCGCTTTTCTTCCCGACGATATTGTTTCATCAACAGCTTTTCTTGTTCAGACTGAATTGTAACTTGACAACCATAATTTGGCTTTGCATTTTCTCCTATGAACTTCTTGCACTGTTCTGCAATATGATGACAGGTTTGCATCTCCGTAAGTACTAGATTCCATCTCTGTTTTCCTCGGTCTTCTTCTAAGTATTTGCATTTTGAGGTCTTTTGGTTGATTGTGGGGAGGCGGGGAGGGCACGTGATTTAAAGATAGTTTAGCTTTATGTAGATGATTGTGCAGCAGTTGGCCTCGGGAAATCTGGAAGTACCAAGTCATGTCCCAAAGGTAGGACGTTTGAATTACTCTTGTTAAGCAAATAAAACTTCTTCATCCCAAAGCAACAGGATGGGCTAACAGCAAAAGGAAGGGCTTTTTTCTTTTCTGTGTGTATGATAACTTCATCACCAGTGGAAATGCCACTTACCTCTCCTCTTACATGTATGTATACACTGGTGAACAGAATGGTGTGAACACCGATTAAACAGGCTGTTTTTTTTAAAACAGCCTCTTCAGGTAACAGTTAGTGCATATTTACCAGATAATGTGATTGTATTGAAGGCATTCTCACAATGTAATTTCCCTAAAAATGTGAGAAAAGAAATTCTATTCTATACAACCAAAAGCACTCCTTCCCTTTATATAGATAAGTAGGAGGATTCAATCACGAAGAATCAGAATCACGTACAACCAAAAGCACTCCTTCCCTTTATATGGATAAGCAGGAGGATTCAATCACGAAGAATCAGAATCACAGAAAAATTACAGTAAACAATAACTCTAGAGGAGTAGGAAACATGAAAAAGTCCAGTCATATGTGCCTTTCTGAGGCCATTACTGGCCAAAACAAACGACACAACCAAGTCTTTTCTATGCAATGGGGTGGAGAGGTTTGGTTTGAAGTGTATCAGTCTTTTCAGACTTCTGTTTTCAAAATTCTGCAAGCAGATTATTCGTTTATGTAGGTTTGACTGACCATTATACACTTAATTCAATTATGTTTCATAATTACTTTTTCAGTCAAATTCTGAAGCTGAAAACTTGGCAACTTACTTTTTCATCAAAAAAGCCCGCTTGACTGATGTTTTGAACAATTTGTGCTGCTTAGTTTTCACCTCCAGTAACAGTGAAACTCCTACATCTCACAGCATGCATCCTGGATAAGGTGACTGTAACTCGTTAAATAGCACTGAAAAAATTCTAATAAACTGTCAAAATGTCCACATTAATACCATCACATCTGTAGCTTTAACTCTCTCTCTTGTATTAAAAGGGGACAACAATGCGTGCAATTTCCTGACTAAATTTAATTCAGACTGAACACACCAGGGCAAAGAACTGTTACTTGATTTGTCTGATAAGCACAACAATCACCTTTACTGCCATGGAAATAAATTACATAAGAAACAGTCAAATACAGCATGCTACAAAAAGGCAGTAACGTACAGTTCCTTCACTTGTGCTTATTTTCTCAAGACACAGATTACTCAAAGCTGATTAAATTTTTGCAGTCACAAATGATTCTCTTCCACGAATGCAATTCTGGATAGAGAAAACTTCAATTCCTATTATCAATATCATTTAGATCAACTTAAAAAGAAAAAAGCCTTATTAAAATTAATAAGCTGAACTTGGGGCAGAGCATCTTCAATTTCAGAGAATATCATTGACTTCTTTATCAAAGTGAAAGAAGACCAAAAATTACTGCGACAGATTTTACTGATGGCATAATGAAGAATAAATTCATAATAGCTTCCAAAATACTACTTCTGCTAAGTAGTAAGAAAATACTTGTGTATCTAAAATCTGCACATAGGAGAAAAATTATAATAGTTCAGTTTCTACTGAATGTATATTTTAAATTCTTTATTATTTGATTATTTGAGGGAAAAACCAAGACAGAAAACCTTGTTATAGTAATAGCAAGACAGTTGTTCTGATGAGTTTAGACTAACCATCAGCACAATAAAAAGGTGAACTTCTAAACACTGCCTTATATAACATTTCATTTAAGACAAACTTGTTAAAATGGGGTTATTTGCATTTCAAAATTATTGTGAGGATACGTAAGTCCACCATTACTAGCTTTATCCACATTTTCCCAACTCTACGTGCTGTGAACATGCAACAGGCTGTATGGTGCTACGTCCATGTAGGACTTATGCCAAGTCACAACCTATTCAAAATCAGCTTTATTTTTGTCAGAGGACAAAGTGAGAAGACTTGTTTTTAAACAGCAATTTCTAAAACAGATTTTAGAAGAATTAATCTCTGTGGGAAATTTATCTTACAAAAAAAAGAAATCCAGTATATAACCTGAACTCCTTTTTTTCCTCTCATGTATCCCATCCTTAACGTCAGTTTATTTGTTTCAGAAGTGGTGGTCACCATGCTTTTTCTCCCCAAGATCCACATTTGATGATAGTACAGAAGTAGAGAGTAAGCACAAAACCAGATGAGGAATAACAAAAGATCAACATATTTACAGAGCAGTCCATTAAAATAGAAAAAGTGTGACAGTTAATACACTTAAAAATTACGCATGCTGTTAGGCAGTTGAAAAATGAAGAAATATATGCAATATATATTTGTTTCCTCTGTATAACCAGACCACATTTTTTTTTGTTTAAGTCCATATAAATATCTCCCTCACCTGCCCCATGGTTTTTTTTGCTTGCTTTTAAATATACATAGACAGTACTGTTGTTTGAAATAACTGACCAGTTAGAAAACTACTCTTTCTCTGGTTTTGAAGAAAAAGTTTGTATTTACTTACCTTGCAGAGTCTGAAACCTGTTATCACTTGGACAAGTCAAAGATCTTTCCAGAATGAGAGATCTGTTCTGTAGGAGTTTCTCTATGAGTTCAAAACCTTCAGGGCCTAGCAGTTCAAATAACTACAAAGAAAAAGTCATAAGTCATTATTTAAATTAATGTAAATTTATAGATGGGAGTGCAATATATTGACCCCTGGCAAATAGCGTATCTGTTGACAATAAGCTTAAACAAATGAATGCCAGTATTATTGATAGTATTCAGCCAGATTCTCTACTACAAAAAGGGAATAGTACAGACGGTTTTCAGCTAGAAATATTTAAAATCAGTGAATTCCGTCTATTATGTAAAACTCCATTTCTTTTAAGGATTCTTGTTTAAAATTTAACTCTTCTCAAGACTAAAGTTTATGTTTCTTCCCTTATGGTTATTTACCTAAACTATGCTGCAAATTTATTCCTCCACAATCTAAGCAGATAAATCAAGAGAACCAATGCTTTCTCATAAAAGTCAGATAAACTGGATGTGAACAAGAGATATAACCTGGTGTGTTTTCACAGTCACGTTCTAAAAATAAGTAAATAATCACAGACGTGGAGTACAGCAGGAAGTTGAAGAAACAATTAACATGACACTTGTATCAACCTCAGTCTACATACACTACTTGCAGATATAATGATGTGTGTGTGAACGTGTGCAATTTAAACACACGATGTAACAGAATTTTCAACGCCATACAGGAAAGGAGGGCAGTTTCTTTAAGTTCACTGCTAATACTATTCGTATCACCTCAGGAATCAAGAATAAAAGTTATGATGTACTTTGATGTGTTGTTCTGTGAAGGAGTAGGACTTTGGCACTGTAGGACTGAAGCATTTCTGATTTAACTGTAAGAAGGAGAGTGGGGTCTCTTACTATCCGTATTTAATTTGCCAACCCCTTAACAGAGTGGCTGTCTGTGACTACTGCCCTCTAGGAACACCTTGAAATAACTTTATGCTGCCTTTGCAAATATTTGCAAAATTTTGAACAGTGCCAAGGGCATCAGATCAATGATCTCTTTTTTCAAGCCAAACTGTGCTTCATAAGATAAGCTGTCATTTAAAAATAAAAAAGAAAAGAAAAGAAAGGTTGCTCCTGGCCCTCAGGGCTTCTATGAAAAACATAAGGTTTGTGCAAATTAGTACAGTGATGGTAGAGATTGCAGAGACGATGAAATATCAGCTCTGAGATGTATAAGGTCTTGCATTTCTTTCATTAGAGTTACCAATTTAGAAAAAAGAATTCAATAAATATGGACAAATGGAAAATTCTATACTCTGATAGAAGGAACAAACTACAAAAACACAGGATAGGGAACTGCTGACTAGATGTCAGTTCTGCCATCAAGGATCTCAAGTTATGATGGGTTTCTTTTTATCTAGCCTTCACTACCAATAATCATTAATTCTTGTCTTTTGCATAGCTATTCACTGTCACTTCACTGCCACATTTTAGCTAATATTATCTAAAGATCTAAGAGATGACCTTGGTTTTATATTTCAAAAGAAAGTGGGAAATCAGTTGTGGTAAATTTGAGCAGTGGGTATTTTCCAAGGATAAATCCTTAAAGCAGGGAGAGAAAAATAATGACAAAAGCAACAAGAAAAGAAATGTATTTGATATAGCTTGATTATATAAAGAACTGAATACAAGCTTGTCTCAACCTTGCGAACGTCCTGCTGCCCGTGGAACACCAGGGAAATGAAATGCTTTCGATTCAATCAGACCTGGGCATAAACAGTAGTTTATCACCCAGGCAGTACACACTGTGGGAGCATTTTCAAACTTACCATGTCGCCCCCACGCCCTAAACCAAAACAGACACACACCACCACCCCACCAGCCCCAGAAGGCAAACAACACATTAGCTCTAAAACACCCGATGCAGACCTGCAGCTCTGCATAGGACTCCAAAACAGCCTCCAGCGATAGAGATGCTAAGAACAAGCTAGAAAAGCATCAATCAGAAAAAGATGGATTTTGCTGGGGAAATACACGACACTGTTTTTTGGAATGGGAAGATATTTTTCCATTCTTGTTTTCCCACTGAATTCTATAAACAAAAAACATCCATACCAAAACTATTTCAAACAACTAGAACAGCAGAGCCATACAAGGCATCAGTGATGTTACACAATTCTACTTCATGGTCAGAGGTCATGAAGTAAAAACAGTATCAATTTACTCCATTCCCTCTGAGCTGGGCGATAAGAGTACCAAGGGGAAACTGCATATCCTACTCTCCAGACCACCTACTAGTGAAAGAGAACCAAACCAGTACAGTATTGCACATGACTGACTGCAACACTCACGTGGTAAAAGTCACTCCATTTTGCCACCTCGATTGGTGGACACAGTGTGTTAGTCATTTGCTACCAGCAGTTTGAGAACTCTATCACCTAAATAACCTTGCTGCTGTCTGAAAGGACAGAGGCTTTCAGAACATTCTCAACAGCCAAGACAGACTGAGATCACTGTTCAAAAGCTGAAGAATATAGAAGACCAGAAACAACAACCTGTCCTTATTGACAAGATGTCTCCCTTGCCCACTAGAAGCCTGTCAGAGATCACGGGTGGAAAACACCCATTCAGCGCTAAACCAAGAGAGAAGTAAAAGCGCTGAGACACAAGTTGAAGAGCAAGACATGTCATCACCCACCACTGATGCAGAAATGGTGACGACGGTAGAAAAACTTTGCAAAGAGGAGAAATAACCAAAGTTGAGGACTTGTAAGACCTGTATGTTATTAATCATCAGCTTTGCTTATAATACAGGAGTAATCCACCGCTTCCTAATTAAGGTATCAAAAACTACCACAGAATTCTGCTGTTTCAAAGTGCAATGATTTATTTTCTCATCTGTTTAGACTTCTAAAAATACGTTGGGGTCAATTCAGAAGGCTTTCTACCATCTCTGAAAAATCTTTCGCACTCGGAGTTTTTAAGCCTAATTTTCAACATAATTAACAAATTAAACAACTCGAGCTTCTGTAATGATATAAGTCAAGGACACAAGTGGGAACCGCACACTGTGGTAACACATGAAAACCAGTATGAGTTGGGGAGAAAACACCACTTGTTGAGATCCAGCTTCAATAAAGTGAATGCTCTGACATACTCAGAAATAGCACAAAATCTGTGAACTTTCCACTGTAAGAATTACATTTTAGCATTAATATTCACACTATTCAAGTAAGCCTGATCAAAATTTAGACAGAAAACATGAGTTAAAACAAAACCGCCCATGTTTATCCTACTCAAAAGAGAATGAGGTGCCAAAGTTTGTAAAAAGTAACGACCTCACTACTGCTACCAATCTTACAGTGGAAAGCACTTAACTTTATAGGGACAGGTTCACTCCATGAATCAAAGAGTGAGAAAATTAGGAGCTGTTTTAAACTGCCTCATGCCTGCTTGGGGAAGTAAAGCCCCAAGGCACAGAAAACATCTGACAAAGAAAAAAAAGCAGCCTTCTTTTGCCAGGCCATACCTTTCCTATAGCAGTTTGTTGGGGGTTTTTTGGGATTTTTTTTGATGGTATAAATTTATCAGCATAGTCTGGAGTGGCTGAACCAGCTTGTAAAAGAAAAAAATCCACAACACCCTCCAGCACCTACTAAATGCTGACGCAGACCTGACTGCTGCAGTTTGCTCTCCTGCCTGGATGTTCGGCTGGAGGCACAGTGCCGAAATGCCTGCTCACTGAAGTTGCTTTGCGTGTTGATTTACAAAATACGAGTGTAGCACTTGTCCCAGGAGGCTGTGTCATTTTCTAATGCACAGAGCAGGCTTCCTCATGATGACACGTAAGGTGATCGCCCTACTGCTCCGCAGAATATGTCCATAAAGAATCAAACTCCACAAGCAGTAGTGAAAGAAAACCACAGTAGCAATTTATGTAAAAGGAAAAGCTTAAGAAAATTATGAGGCAAGTTGTCAATGCTATCTACTCTTAAGCCTCTCCACGCGATGAAGCACTGAACCCCAATGAGCTGCACTGCTCCTTTGGACAAGTATCCAGTGCAAGCTGTGCAGGAATTCCTAATGTTCACTACAGAAAAAGAGAACTACTTCAGAGGTTTGATGCTGTTGAGGAAGGAATTGCAGATTCAACATTTTGCTTCTAAACATAGTGCCTTCTCTTCTAGGGAAGAAAAGGCAAATTGAAAAACTGTGATGCACTCCTAGCAATTTATGTATCTTAAGAGGCTAATTATTATGTTTCATTCCACATGAAAGGCTTTCCATTAATCAAATGCAAGAGTTTGCAGGGTCATATCCAATCCAACAGGCTGCAGGATGAAATTTCTAGTATTCAAATGCCAGCTAGAAGTGATGAATCTCAGAAGGACAGTAAGGCTGGGGACCACGTTGATGACAATCTAATGGTAGCTTTTAATGAAGAAATAACCAGAGTAACAGAAGTCCTTGGAAGTATTTTCAACACTTTCCTAGCATCCTAGTACTTACTTCTAACATACTGAGCTTCTGCCACTCAAGTGTTCATTCCAACCCGGGGACAACAGGGAAATTTATGCTTGAAATAAAGATGGCGGAAGTTTGAATGGGAGTCACATGCTCCTGGCACTTGAAAGCCTGTAACTTGAATGTTAACGTAACCTGACATTATGTTACTTGAATGTAATGTAACTTGACTTCACATGGCTGATGGAGAAACATTAAACAATGTGTGACATCATGTAAACAGCATGTAAAAAAAAAACACAAACAAAAAACCCCAAACAACCCAAACAGGTTGTCAGACTAATAGGCACCCAAATCATGACCCTTTCAGGACAGTCTGTTAGGAAAAAACATCCGTGCATTCTTGTTTGCAGAATTCTGTGTTTCTGACACAGAAAATGACACAGGGGCATAAGTCTATCTTCAGTGTACGTTCTAGCTTTTCAGGTTAATACATTATTATATATTCTGGCCTGAAAAGTCCACGCCCAAGACTCTGAGAGCAGGCCAAGGAGTCTGGTGAATATTCATAGCTGCTTTTTATTAAGTTATGATGAGATAAACTAGACAGCGGGCAATGGCTGGAGAGACAGTGTGTCAATCAGCAGTTTCTTGAATACCAGCCAAACCGTTAGATTCCTTGAGGTCAGTAACAGATTGTGCCCAAAAGGCAACCCTGACTCCCTTCAACAACAAAGGTCCCAGATGACTTCAGCTACAACTCAGTGACCATAAAGACATAGATGAGTGTGATATATGGTCACTCATATTTGGCAGAACGATTTTTACATTTCATTTTATGTGCATAGCCTTAATATCTGGTAGAAAGCGTAATGAGTAATCAATGTGGGAACAAAGGGACAAGATGTGCCATATTGCTTTAGAAAGGTGGGGCAAGGTACCCATGCTAATTATTTCTACTGAATATATTCTAGTTACGTGGAAAAAGCAAGGAGACACAGACTGCAGTCTTGCAGATAGACAGCAGTCTGTCTGCTAGAGCAGGTAACAAGCTGAACCCCTATGAGATACATGACACAGCAAATTTTTTTCAAGTTAAGGCTCAGCCATTAAGTACATCTTTACGGTTGAACTCACAGTTCAAGACTGAAACAAGAGTTTACCCTGAATGTTAAATAGCTAATATTCACTTTTCAATTCTACAAGGTATAGTCTACAAGGAGCCTTGGAGGTCCTTAGTGTGACTGCAAATATGACATACAGAACTGTGAACATTACTTCGACATCATAAACTGTCTGCCATCACAAGGGCATTTTCTTGATTTCACATCATCCCCTATGATGTGGGAAGGTATCCTGTAAACCTCAGAAAAAAAAATTTGTTCTTCAGATGTGAAGAAAAATTGACTAGGAAGAGTCCTTGTATCTTGCTTGGGTCTTAGTACAAAGCTCTGCAGCAATAAGTGAAACGGAAAACCAAATTCAGCCAGCTGGTGGTTGTCCTTTCTATGTCCCTACCTGTAGAGCCTAACAGTTGGTCTAGGTTACAGAACACCGCGTACACAATGAATTGCTATGCCTGCATTAGGTGGCTTGTTGGCAGATGATATTGCTTTACCAGACACAGTTTTCAAACAGCCATGGAAGAATCATCCCCATAGCACAATTTCAAGTTTCTTCTGTTCTAGTGGCTCTTAAATAACTGATATGATTGCTTCATTTCAAAAAATGCTAGGGAAAGTATGACATTTTTCTTGGGCTACAGGCTTAGAGCGAAAGCTGTCTGGGTATAGTATCCAAAGATACCATACAGAAGAATTCATATTAGCTATTGCTTAAAACATTCAGTAACAAGGATATGGATGATATCGATGGGGGTTTTTTTCATTAACAAATTCAACACAAACCTCATGGATATAATATATACAGGGACTGTTAATTACTACTCTGCTGAAAAGTAATGGACTATCATCTCCTCTAACATCTCCAGATTATAGAAGAATATTGGGTTTAAAAACAAATCTCAGATGTTCTGTATTTTCTTACAGCTTGGTTAAAATAAGACAAGGCAGACAAAGCATAATTCCTTACCGTTGTTATTAGCAACAGATATTAGGTGTGTGAGAAATTCATTCAGCTCACATCTGTTTTTCTTTTCTCAAGCCTGGCATTTTTGAATACACAGCCCATCACATTAAATCCACCTATACAGAAATAATCTTCTAATCCTAGAAACGCTTTTCACCTAAGAGACTTGCACAGAGTCTTAGCAAGCTCATCTTAACTGCACCTGCCTCACAGCAGAACAGCGGCCAGGCACTTCAAGCACTTCGACGGCAAGTTGCAGATAATCTACGTGTATGCAGAATGCATTTCTGAAGGCTGTTCCTTGGTACAGGACTCTCATATTGCAACCTCACTGAGCACTGGTATGAGGGACCACAGAACAACGTGCCCACAGGCAGGCATTCTAATGAGACAAGGAGCACCTGGCCCTCAGGCAGCCTCCAGCATCATCAAATGCCAGCATCACCAGGATGAATGATACGTTAGTACTTGTCATCGGAAGGTCTAAAAAGGTCTGTGAAATCAGTTAGCTTTGAATTCTTCGATTTTACTTTCAGTCGGGCATCAGATGAAAATAATGAACCAAATACAAAGTTAGGAACAGGCAGATTAAAGAAAAGCTGCAAATCCCTAGGAATTCTCCCAAGAAAAGTTTTCAGTTTCACTCAGAAGATGGAAAAAGGCTGAGTAAGGAAGTTGATGGAAAAGTTTTCATATAACTTTGTCTTTGGGAAAGGTATGTGCATAAAGATAATGCATTCATGACAAATTTTTACTCAACATTCAACTTTCAGATGCTTCTCTCAGTACATCTGCAGTGCAACAAGAAATGCTAGAAATCTCATCTCCATCACAGGACACGGTTTTAGTCCAGGAATACACGTAAAGGCGTAAAGAAAGACAAAGCCAATTATTCTTTTTGATATTATCTCTCCTCAGCATATCAGCACTACATACCCTCTATTTTTATGTATCTCTGTATCCACATATCACTATGCAATTTTGCTTTAACTACACGCTAGTAGAAATATAATCACAGCAAGAAAAAATTCTAAAACTAGTATTAAAACATGAAAACTAACTTATTAGAAACTCAGCCTCCAGGTACCAGGCAAGACTTCTTTTAAATCACACTGAAATCTAAAGTTACAACACTGAAATTCATGAGTTACAGGGGAAAAAAATAATCTCCTATGACTCAAGCCCAGACTATCAGATTGAAAGTATACGTAATTATTGCTCATTGGCCCAAACCACTCATCTTGCCTATTTAATTTCCTATCTGTTCTGATTACAGATATCTCTTCAGTATTCTTCTTATATTACAAAACCAGCATAATCTGTCACAGCATAATTCTAAAATATTTGCTGGAAAGCCTTCTCCAGCTGCTTTTGCTAATCCATACTAAAACTGCCTCCCGTACTTGACAAAGAGACAAGCACAAAATCTCAATGCACCTTCGGAAATTTTCTGAATATTTTTAAGTGAAAATAAGTAGACTGGAGACATCACCACCATCATCAATGTTTTAACACGGACTAATTAGAAATGTACACAGATGCACTAATTTTGAAAATTCAAACATATAGCTACAAGGTGACTTCCGCCAGCTTATTTAGCCTAACGATTGCGGCAATTAGAAGTTGCCACAGCTACAAACAGCAGACTGCTGATTCGCCTTATAGGAAGAAGCCCTGAAGACCAATTGTAACAGGGAAAAACATACTGTTACACGATCCCTTAAAGTAGTATTTATCTTCAGAAGTAGTCTGGGATTAGCGGTTAGTGAGTTTTGAAGGAAAAAGAAAAATCCTGAAATTAGCTAATTGCTGCACTTGCCACGTTTTGTACCCATAGATTCAAGGCTAAGAAACTCTGACTTCACCCAGCAGAAAACGTACATTTACAGAATTAGTTTCTGCATCAGAATCAAACTTTTTTTTTTTTTTTTAGGGCTAAGGATTTAAGATACTTACAAAATGGTGGGGGTTGGCACAGAATTCTTTACCTCAAGAGAAAAACCTGCAGGTTTCCTTACAGGACACAGCAATTCCCAAACCGGGATGTTTGGGGAGAAGGAGGGCTTGGCTGAGCTACCCAACCCCTCCGCTACCCCAACGCGTGCAGCGTGAAAGCAAGCGCCAGCGGGTCAAGGAGTTACTTTGCATTGCTTAACAGAGGTGGACGATGAAGAGTAGTAGCGAGGGACTCCAGCACCGAAAGCTATTGTAATCCCAGCGAGAACAGTGAAGTGAGAATTCCGGTACCCACCGTGAAGGGCTGCCCGGGGGAGCAGCCCGAAAGGGCTCACACCTTCACTCACACCGGCCAGCCCTGGGCTGCCATGAGCCCAAGCGGGCAAGAAGGAACAAGGCAAATTTTGCCTGAGGCTTAGTCTTTTGTATTATTTTAGGGGTGTGTAGAAAAGAAAAAAGGCTTCAGCAGAGGGCAGGTTAACTTTCAGCCTTTTTAAGGAAAGCGGGAAACACAGAAAACAAGGCCTACGAAATCAGTCTGTGCGTTTACCAGCTGGTGAACTAACAAGCACATTTTAAAGCTCCTTCAGTAACTTCCGGACTGGACAGGCAGGCAGAAACATCCAGGCCAGCAAAGGAGACCAGTCTGCATGACTGCTCTCTGTGCCTCCTGCCTTCATCCTCTGCGCAGCCGCGGCACCAGCGCAGCAGCATTAGCACGCCCCAGCCAGCCACCAGAAAGGCTCCCGCACACTCTCCTCTCTGCCTGGCAAAGCCACGGTGCTCACGCTGCAGCAGACCCGGGCTAACAGAAACCAGGCAACGCCGAGAGCTGCGAGAATCCTGACCTGTGACCTCCACGGCTCTAGTAGCTGTGGGTTTGGGTTTTTTCGTGGCGTTTCCACCCTTCCTGCCTTCCACAAAGTGATGTGGAGAAAAGTGACTTTGTGTCTGGGTAATGAGCAAGCCTTAATCTTCCAGGTGACATCTAACCATGTTTCTTGCGGAATTTGTAGCTCCTTGTGTCTCTATGCGGATGCGAAAAGAACTCGGCATCAAACAAAACAAAAAGGGAAAAGTGCTATTAGCTCGACTGACTTGTTCTAGAAAAGGATCTTATTAAGTTTAATGATATATTGAAGCTGATTCAAAAGTTATCATGAACAGATCCAGCCTCATATCACCTCAAAGATACAACAAGCTTTCTCTCAAAACAAAACTGAAGTAAAGGACTTGACAGGAAAGAGGAAAAGTTACAGACAAGAAGGAGAGCGACCAGCTCTTAGCAACATTGATGAAGCTTAGCATCTCTTGGCTCTGACTGTGACTCTTTCATAATTTCTTAATTTCTGTACTCAAAAATCAGCATTAAGACACCATTCAGTATGGTTCCTTATGAAGGGAGACAGCACGGCTCTGTTTTCACAAAAAGACAAAGTTTCCCATCACCTGTGGGGTTTCAACGGTCCTTTGGCATCAACAGAGCTGTATACTTCTGATTCAAAAAGAGAAGACCACAACTAAAAAAAGGGAGAAAACTGTATCAAAAATACCTGGATTATTTTCTCTTTATGAAAAGGGAGCAGATAAGCTCTACGGTCAAGAATAATAGGACCCAAGCTTTGTATTGTCAGAATATAAAATTCTGAGTAATTTTAATAAAATCACAAAGAGAAGAACATGAGTTCGAAAAGCCAGCCTCATGCCAAGTTAGAAGCTTTGATGATAAGATAAAGATAAAACACCACAGGAGCGATCCACATATGCCTGTACTTTCCCAAAATGGGTACTGCTTTTATGAAGCAGGTAATGGGGAACAAGCTTTGTGATATGTTAATTTGTTAGGGCTAGAAAGACCTTTCACTGAAGAAAAGGAAGAGTCACTTTGACACTTAAAACCAACATGTTTTCTGAGACGCCTTGACACAAAAATATCTGCGATGCAAGGGTGCACACACAAACTAGAAGCTAATGTTATAACTTCATGATATATTAAGAAAAATGGAGATTAAATTACATTGACATAGTATCACATCCAAAGTTTTCATCTGCTGTTGCATATACATAGCAATGAACACTTGAATTAGCTGGTTTTAAGTCAAAATCATTGTTCAACAGTAGCTTTTTGAACTGTTCTCTTCAAAGGAACCTCACAAGAGCAAACCCATTTCTTCACTGATTTTAACCAAGAAATAATTCCCCAAAACAACCTGAATTTTGTTTGTTTTCTACTATGCAAATAACTTCCTATTGTAAACTTGTATGTGACCGTTATTATCAAACAAACCTAAACAGTTACATGAGAGTAATACAATGGCAACTGAAACTTGGTCTGTCTTCAGACAAGTCCCCTGGCAGAAGTCTCCTAAATGATCCAGAGACAAAACAGGAGCCATACTGCATTCAGAGAGGTTCGGAGATGAAATTTTGGAGTGTCTTCAGGGGCACGTAAACAAATAATGACAGACTAGAAAGTAGGAGGAATGTAAACTACTAAAAAATTACTGTGGCTATGAGCACTTTCTCTTGTTTATTATGTCCCAAATACTGGGAAAAACTACTAGATATTGCTCCTCCATGTTTTCTAATGAACCTCTTAAATAGGATATTGAAGCTTGGGATTCGTAACTTTTTGTAATCATTCAGATAAGGATCCTAGATAGGTTTCCTATACAGCTAGCTTTACGATCACTAGTAGGTCTGGTTAAAGAGATCTCCAAGGGCAAAAAATGAATATCCCTGCAAGTCAGACAAGTACTTCCATTTCCTTCTGTCACCACAAATAATCCATTTATAACTTCTGAAGTGCCTTATAAGGTTTTTAGATAACATTATACCTATCATTTCAGATTTTGTTCAATATCGTGAAAAAAAAAGGATACCAAATGAACAATGGTTCAGTAATAATGAAGAACCTGCATAAAGTATGTAACAGGTACAGGGACATACAGATACAACCTGTGACAATTCCCAAGACTAAAGAGCACTGGTAGTCTAGCTGTGCCCTATATAAAAACGGATATTGAATATTTATTGCAGTAATAATGATCTACTCCTGATTCTCAGCACCTGCTTAAAGCCGCCCTCACAGACAACAGAATTTCCACATCCAAGCAGAGCAATTCGGTAACCTGGAGCACGCTAAAGAAAATCTCACAAGGAGCAGACAACAGCTCTGTCTGTAACGGTTCTGAGAGCTGATGCACACGTGCATTTCTTTTACCAGTGAAAATTGCTCCGTCAGTGCAAAAGCTATGCTAGCACTGGAAATGAACCTGCCTAGGATCTGAAAGTTAACCAAAACCTTGGTCAGATTTTTCCTCACTGAAAAGAGGAGCCAAGATGTGCAAAATCTTGTTTGTTCTATGCTGCCAGTCTATTGCTATCCCCTCCATCTCTCCGAGTGTCCCCTCCTGCAAGCCACAGACCATTGATGCGTTACCACCACACTACATACGTTTGTACTACGGCTGCTTCTTCGCATCAAGCCAGACTGGCAATTATTTTTTCATATTTCATTTCCTCAGTTTTCCATGCTTTAATTCACCTGCTACCTTCTATATGGGACCTCCTGCAAATGCTTTTCCAATTATTTTTTAGCACCTCCTATACATAATAAAGATGAAGTTGTCAGTAGGCAGTCTATATTAACACCTTCTCCAGTTAAAATCAACTACGAAATGTAGTTGTAACACTGGAAGTATCTGGCAGTGCTTAAAACAAAGGTCTTTAAGGTCTTTACAATGGGACATAAACATGCAGATATTGATGTCTTTGAAATATGTTCAGTCAAAATAAAAAAAAAAAAAAACTAAAAAGCCACAAACAAAGATTATGTAAGTATCTAAATACCTGGATAAATATTTCTGTTTACAGCATCTGCATTATTTTAAAGAATGCCAGCTTAAGCAGCATGTCAAAATATCTAACATTTGATTACTCTGAGTAGAGTCAGTAGACTCCTTGTTCCAAAATTCCACTAGCAAATTCCTTCACTCAGCTAACTTCCACGGTTAGTACAACAAAGTATTGCGATCTTTTGCTATTCTTACGTGAAGCCTCCATGAACCTAATCTCTAGGAACTTAGGGCTTCAATAAACACTGCTGAGTAACACAAGATAGAAATACATAACCACCTGCATAATATACTGTACTTATACTATATATAACGTATAGTAACACAAGATGCTGCAGCACAGAATGCCTCTGATGTTGCTTTTCTGCAGAGTTTATGCCTAGCTCCAGCCAGTGCAGCACTAACAGCCAAGTTTACAGACCCAGAGAAGTTCTGCAGCATGACAGAAGTTGGTTTTGGCATCAAACATCCAAGATTTTCCCTGTACTAATGCATTTTTGAAAGCTGTTTCACAATATTTTTCATCTCTTATAATAAATAAAGTAATAAATATGATAGCTCATAAATAAAATAATTCATGCTCTAAAACAAGCTGTTTAGTCAAAGTTTTTTTATGACCAAAACCCCATTCTGAACAAAAAAATTACAGTATGACTACCCTCGTTCACATGAGCCTTCAGGTTTTCGCTAAATGTTTTACATAGTTATTAGGACATCTGCTTATATCAGTTGTTCAAGACTATTCTATTAACAGTGTAGAACTCATTGGATTAAACTAGTTAAAATCAGTAAAGAGTAGTTAACCAGTGAGTATGTAACCAGATATTTAATTACTCTGTGGAAAAGTCTCATAAAAATGCAACAGCACCATAACTTTGAAGCTCTTCTAAGTGGCAAAAATTTCCCAAGCCACACAGAAATACACGTTAGTGCAGTCCTATTTTGTAATGGTGTTCTTTTGCTGGCTGCGCATGTAAAATATCAGCTATTATGTATACATAACACACAGTTCAGAAACCTGAAAAATAAACACATAAGCACTAAGACAAGTACTGAAAATAAAATCCTTTTGAAACCAAGGACAAAACTCCAATTGATTTTAATGATGCTAATATTTTATCCTAGGGGTTTTGTCTTCATACTTACACACGCTGAATTGAGATTTCAAAATATATTCAATCTTCCTATTTCTTTCACTAAGGATACTCATGCTAGCCATTTCACCACTGACTTCAGTTTCAGGCCAGTTTTATTTTTTCATTCATTAAGCAGCTGTACTGTTTACTTATGCCTCAGTACATTATGCTATTTATTAGACTTCAAAAAGCGTTTCCCCACTACGTTTTCTAAAGATTATATCCTACAATTACTTCTATTAGCCTCAAGTCCTGCCAAATCGCATTCTGACATCAAAGTTGCCTTTCTCCACCTAATAAAAGCTTGATGAATGTGGCGCAGGGGCTCCTTGAGCCTTGCGCTGGGTCTCTCAGAGCACCTTTGGTTCTGCTTCAGACGAGGCAGAAAAGCTGCAGCTTCGAGTCCTAAGCCTGAAGAGCAGCAGCTTATATAGAAAAACTAGGCTTTGGCTTTGAGAGGGAACAGACAACCTTTGGGGAGCAAAGCAGCACACACAATTAAGACTCATGTGCCAAGTGAGTGACAAGTAAAATTGAGTTTCTTACAGCAGCACATCGACATTTGGTATCTGGGGGAGCCAAGTGTTTGACGTCCTATATCCGCCGTTCTACAAAGCAGCAGAAAGCTTATGCCTCACACAACACTTCGATTAAGGAAAGAAAAGTACACGTCTACCTTCACACCCGCACACTGCACTGTTCTGAAGGAGAAGGTCAGCTTGTCACCAGGGGAATGGCTATGCGGCATATGCAAACAAGCGCCACTTGCCCCCTGAGCCAAGCAAAAGCGTTACTCAAATATTGAGCCAGAGCCAATTGCCCTGTGCACAGATAACGCAGTCTGGTTCTCTAACGCATCTGTTAGAGCCTGCACAGTTCGTCAGAGGAATCGTCTCAACACCAGCACTTGAGCACCGCGCAAGTTCTGCAAACAATGAAATGCTGAAGCACTTCTCACAGTCAGTATTATACTGTGAACTGAGCTCTTCACGTAAATTACACATGCAGAGCGCTCAGGGAATCAATCTCACCACAGACCCAAAAATCATTAATCCGAATTCAGGTTTAGAAATGGGAGCTAAGTGTTTCTCGGATCATCACACTTTTGGGTATTAGCACAAAAAACCAGGTTTTTTTTGTAAAATATAACACTAAAGTTCTGACTTCTTGTGAAAGCAATGGGCAAGAAGTGAGTAAATACAGAGAACAGCGTGTGCTACTGTCAAACAGCACACTAAGTCACTAGTAGGAACAAAATCTACACACAATTGCTTACTCTTATTCTGAGAAAACGTGATATGGTGCAGTGCCGTATATGCTCTTCCAATCATTTACCTGGAGGAGTGAGTGTGCAGTCTGCAGGA
>NW_010429637.1:22574-26093 GCF_000710305.1 Buceros rhinoceros silvestris
GCGTCTGTAGCTGGTTTGCATTATGAGCTCCGAAATATGCTGTTTCTTATTGAACGGTATTTCAGTGTCATTTCACAACATTACATTTGTCTCAGCTCACACGTTGAAAAAATTCAAATGTTCACATGAATAATGTTAGGTTTTTAAAAGGTGTTAGAAATTTGGTCATGTAGATTAAGACTGTGTGCATTTTCTCTTGAAAGAATAATGACCATTCCAGATTCCTGTTTAAAGCAGGAAACTAAATAAATTACTTCACTAAACAACAAATGTCCATTATTTATAGATAAAGAATTTAACATATCTGAAATCAAGGTCACTTTAAAACCTAATAGAGACTACTTCCAAGGACTATTTATTTCCTGTATACCATAAGTCATTAAGTTACACATAAGGTTAAAACATAAGTATTTAAGTGGCCCTTTCCACTTATTTATTATGAGATTCTACTAATAAAGAACTTGTTAAAAAAATGAGAAGTTTTTTAACTTAAAGACAACCATATTAGGAGAAGAAATAGTTTACAGGTGATTTTAACACAAGAAATCCATCAGGAAAAATGAAGACTTGATTAAATACAGAATTAGGAGTAAATATAAAATAAGAATTTTCTCCAATTGCTTCTATTCATTCAATTGAAATGACAGAATCACAGAATGGTTCAGGTTAGAAGGAAATGCTGAAGATGATCTCCAGAGTGGGAGACTCCACAGCCTCTTGAGCAAACTGCTCCTGTGTCCAACCACCTTCACAATGACAAAAAAAAAATTTTACATTTATATGGCACATCCCGTATTTCAGTTTGCCTCTAGTATTGCCACCGGTATCACTGAGAGGAGTGACAGAAGACCCCATCTTCTTCACTCCCTCACCATCAGGTCAGATCCCCCTGAGCCTTCCCTGCTCCAGGCTGAACAGCCCCATGTCTCTCAGTCCCTTCATCATCCAGGTGACCATTCACCGGACTCAGACAAGTACGACCATACTAGACACCACCCCACACCTTTCAGATTTTGTTTTCTCATCTTACTGCTCAAAGCAGGGCAATAAAATGCATGACAATGTGATGTTAATTAAGAAAGCCTAACAGTTAAATAACAACTACAGATTTCACAGCTTTTGCTCTGTGCTGCTCGCCTTCCTCTCCATTTTATAAGGAAAATGAAACAAGTGCACTTATGAGTAAAATACTACTAACAATAAATTTAAAAGAAATGACGACATGTGTTCTCCAGAATAAGAGGTAAGTACAGATCAGTCAGTCAATCCATCAGTTTACAGAGTAACTTATCACCCAATATTAATATGCATATCAGAAATTCAGAAGCCAGTATTAAAAAATCCCCACAGGTTATTTCTATGTTCTAAAAAAATATGCATCTTTCCATGAGATATGTGATAAACCGTTTTCTGGGATAAAATAACTTGCACCTCACAAGCTCTCCAAAAACTGAAATGCTGAAGCACAGCTCTGACTGTGAAAGTCAGTATTCTGTTGTGAACTAAGAAGAGTTCAGAGCTCTTAACATAAATTACATAAACAAAAGGACTAGGGAAAATACGTACTATCTGTTGGCTACCGTGGCTCTGTAGTTTCCATTCTGATCAGAATTAACAACACTGACCAGTCCTGATTTACTGTGAATGACATGCCTGTGACTTACAAGCTGCAGTGTGAAGCTGCTACTTCTGCTGCCAAATCTGTCCATTGTATTTTGTTTCAGACTTGTCGAAATTCTAAAGAGTCACTGCCACAGGCTGCAGGATACGCAGTTTTAGAAATACAACTTAGTTTTTAAGTATCAAGAAAACATATTGAAATTCAAGCTTGTCTAACTCAGGCAAAGACTTTATCTCTGTGAATATCTTTTCTTATTCTTACTTAACTGCAACCATCATTTAGTAAGAGTTTTATATGCAAATCTACTTCTATGGTACCATGTGTGCTTTCAGAAGGCGGTGATGCTATGCTAGATTTGGCTGGGAAGATTGGAAAGACTTAAAAGATGACTACACAGGAAAAATCCTCAAAACAACTTCTCCACTTCTCCTGTTTTGTTTTTTATTTGTCCTTAACAGCATTCGGCCTCAGGCCTTGGCAAGAAAATCCAGGCTGACGCCAACACAGACCCACCATCAGCAAAGGAAGAGTTGGTACGTGGGCTGTTACAGGAGCTTCACTCCTACAAATCGATGGGCTCTGGCAGCAGCCACCCGAGGGCCCGAAGAGAGCTGGCTGATGACGTTGTGAGGCCACTCTCCTTAACCACTGAAGTTGTGGAGATCGGGGCTGTGCTTGAAGACTGACAGAAGGCTAATGTCACCCCCATCCCCAAGAAGGGCTTAAAGGAGGATCCAGGAAATCATAGACCCATCATCTTCACTTCAGTCCCAGGGAAACACAGAACAAATCCCCCCAGCATCTATCACAAGTCAACGGATTCACCAGGGCCAAATGGTGCTTGACAAACCGAATCTCCTCCTATCACAAAGTAACCTGCTTGGCTGATGTGGGGCGAACGGTGGCCATTGTCTACCTGGATGTCTCCAAGGCTTTTGATACAGTTCCCCCAACCTCCTCCTAGAGCAACTGACTCGTTATGGCTGGGGCAAGTGGTCCCTGCAGTGGGTGGGGAAGTGGCTGACAGACCGTACCCCGAGGGTGGGGATAAATAGCTCCTTTTGAAAGTGCCAACACAGCACAAGTTGGGGGGGGATGGATCTTGGGCCCAACACCATTTAATATCTTTGTAAGTGGTGGGCTCTTTCATGGGCACCCCCTTGTTGTGGAGAAAAAGCTTGCGTGCCCTTGTGAGGTTGAGAGCTGTGCTGGTGGTGGCATGTGCCTCCGGTGGGGTCTCCCAGGCCAGACTGGTCTCAACTGAAGGGTCAGACAAAGTGTGTCCACGGGCAGGATGGGCTCACTAGCCTTCGGGCAGCCATCCTAGGAGAAGGACAACTCTGACTCCAAACCCGGGCAGATGGAGCTTGTTTAGCCTTGTAAGACATTCGTCTAAGAGAAGGACACTCTAACCAAACCTACAACCCGAGGACTTCGCTGTCACCGTCCAAGCTCGCTAGGCCCTGGCAGATGAACCTCAGGTGTAAAGGGTGGAGCCCCAAACCCGGGCAGATGGAGCTTGTTTAGCCTTGTAAGACATTCGTCTAAGAGAAGGACACTCTAACCAAACCTACAACCCGAGGACTTCGCTGTCACCGTCCAAGCTCGCTAGGCCCTGGCAGATGAACCTCAGGTGAAAAGGGTGGAGCCAGTTCCGCACACGCTGCACCTCGCCTAAAAAATCCACCGCGTGGGACCCAAGGGTGCACTCACATTTCCAAAGCCCTGTAGCGACAGGCAAGGGACGAATAACCGGACTTGCCCATCCTGCATTGGCCTTTTCGGCCATCAGTGCGCTTGCAGTAAGCATGGGAAAAACCCTTCCCAAATCTTTGTTCGCAAAGCCAAGCCATGATGATGATGAAGTGGTGGGATGATGGGATCCAGTGTCTCCTGCT
>NW_010429637.1:26118-27572 GCF_000710305.1 Buceros rhinoceros silvestris
CTGAAGTTTGCTGATGGTACCAAAGGGAGTGGAGGGAAGTAGGTGCTTTGGAAGGGAGAGCCACCCTGCAGGAAGATCTCAAGAGGCTGCAAGAGTTGGCTATCAAGAACATTATGAAGGTCAAGAGGACAAGTGCAAGGTCTTGCACCCGGGGAAACATAACCCAGGAGTGCAGCACAGGCTGGGATCTATGTGGCTTGGGATCAGCATTGTGGAAAGGGCCCTGGGGATCCTGGTGGACAAGCTCCACATGTGTGGACAGTGTGCTGCAGCGGCAAAGAAAGCCAACAGGATGCTGGGTTGCATCAACAAGGGCATCACCAACAGAGATAGAGGAGACTTCATCCCGCTGTGTCAGAACTTGTCAGGCCATACCTGGAATACTGTGTCCAGTTTTTGGTCCCCACTTTACAAAAGCAATGTGGACAGAGTGGAGGGGGTCCAGAGGAGGGCCACAAAGATGATCAAAAGGACTGCGAAGTTGCTATGAGTAAAGGCTTAGAGAACTGTGTTTGTTCAGCTGTTGTCTCACATCTGGACTTCATTTAGAACATTGCAATTTTCCACATGAGGCCTTGTCAAATTTGTGAAGATGAGCGTTAATAGAAGAATTAAAAGTTGGCAAGGAAACGCTGAATAGTAAATGAAAGGAAAGGCAGTGTTGAAAAGGCATAGCATCATCTGTGAAAAAAGTAACAAGTGCAGTTCTTTGATGCTCATTTTTTAAATTGCTTTAAAAAAAAAAAAAGAGGACAAGTATAGCACAGAGAAAGAGATCATAAAACCAGCCCTGAATAAAGCCAGAAAGCTGCTAACAAGGGTTCACTTTGACCCAGGCAACAAGACTTTGGAGCAGGCTTTAGGGGAGAAGTTGGGACAAACTTTCCCACATTCTTTTACTAATGAGTCTTAGTTCAAGATACTGTGTCACTGACAGAAAAGGTCCCTTCCAAATTCCATCAAAGTTCAAATGGATTTTGCTTTCCTTTTCTCTTCCATACTTCTGCAGAAAAGCTGGTGGCAGATACAGATGAGCTTCCTGCCAGTTTGTTGAATTGACAGATTAGTTAAGTTCACCTTGTTTGTGATCCCAAGAGCATTTACAGGTACGACCAACAAAGCATATTGGCAGATATTTGTGGTGGGATGAGGACAGGGCAACAGAAACAATGTAGGAGAACTCAAGCAGAAAGAAAAAAAAAAAAGATTATACTGCCACCAGTGACAAAGGCAGCTAAAGGAAAGTTACAGGCAGAAGCTTGAGAGACAACAGAGCTCCACATAGCAGAGCCTGGGGAAAGCTGTCTAAAAGCCTGTTGCTACATCAAGCATTCAGAGACATACAAACACCACATTGGAAAAAAAAAATCCTACTTAATGAAAGAACAAAATAATCTATTGATTTCCATTCTGAAATCAGTATGAGAATGTCCTGGGTTCAACATGGAGGAACC
>NW_010429638.1:0-213 GCF_000710305.1 Buceros rhinoceros silvestris
AATAAAAGACAATAAAAAATGTTTTTACAAATACATTAACAGCAAAAGGAGAGCTAAGGAGAATCTCCATCCTCTTCTCAATGAGAGGGGAAACAGTGACCAAAGCTGAGAAAAAGACTGAATTCCTTCTTTGCCTCAGTCTCTAATAGTAAGACCAGTTGTTCTCTGAGTGGCCAGATCCTTGGGCTGGAAGACAGGGATGGGGAGCAGAAT
>NW_010429639.1:0-268 GCF_000710305.1 Buceros rhinoceros silvestris
GTCCCTCCCCGTTCGCGCCAGCCGTGCCCACTATTTCCGCAGCTGCCCCCCGGCCTTTCCGCCCCTCGTCGCCGAGCCCTCCGAGCTGCCCCACGCTTACGTCTGAGCTTTCCCCGAGTGTCTTCGTGGGCGGCAGTCAGCAGCGGCCCGCGCCCCGGCCTGAGCTCTGGTCTCCTGTCCTACGAAGGCCGGCGCGGCCAGCAGGCACCGACCCAGACTGGTTCTTCCCTTGCAGGCTGTGTGCTGGTAGCTGCCGCTGGCCCGGGCG
>NW_010429639.1:672-2321 GCF_000710305.1 Buceros rhinoceros silvestris
GTCGGGGAGATGACAGCAGCCTGCACCACGAAACGCCGTGGCATCTGCTTTCACACTGTGCAAAAGCAGCAAGGCAGGTCTGTCAGTACAGCCACGCCAGACTCAGGAGGAGCCGAGAGAGGCCTCTGCCTGCGGGCTGCGCCAGGTGGTAGGCAGGACACCGTCACCACCAGAGTCATTTCCGCCTGCTCATGGAAACTTGGGTGTAGGGGTAGCAAGGCCAAGCCCATGAAGACAGGACTGGTGCCCACAGACGTGCTTCTGCAGTCCTAACCTGCAGGGGAAGGTGGCACTCAGGCTGAAAAGAGCATCCTTTTCTTCTGTCCAATTTACAGCAATTTACAATTTTTTTTTTTTTTTGAGGGGAACAGAGCGCTTTTGGGCCCTGCAACTTTCAGTGTAGCTCCTCTTTGGTTTACCAGAGGTCACAAAAAACATGGGACAGGGAATCAGTCTTTGGTGCTGCATGAACAGTATAGCTGAAACAGGATCTCTGCCTTGGAGCTTGCTGGGGCTGAGCACGTGCCTGATACCCCAGCGAAATGAGTCCCTCCTAAAAAAATCTGTGGGTTTGCAGAATTTCCTTGGAAGTTAATGTAGATATAATTAAAATAAATATATAAAGCACCCTTCACCCTTTAAAGCAGTGATTGGAGGAAGTGTTAAAAAGACTGTATCCAGTCTGAATTACAGGGGAATTTTAAGTAGGCAAAAGTCAGGTATTTGCATGTTAGGATTTCTACTCTTGCAAAATAGATCTTATTACAGCTTGGCATAGTGTACAACAAATTTATCAGTAGAGAAACCAAAATAGCTGGTAGGGCAAGATAGGTAGAGCTCTCAGGTTGGTTATAGAAAAAACAAATCTAGGTCCCTGTTGCAGACGGGCTTTCCAGTTCCTAGTCTCCAGCTCACCTTTTATTTTACAGAAATAATTGATTCATCTTCACAGTGTGTAGAGTCTTCATCAACCCTACCTTAAAATTGGCCATCCGCAACTAGTTAATCTTTCTTTATTTTTTTGACCCCAATAATGTGATATTGCTTATATAAAGTGTCATTTATGCAGAAGAAGTCTTGGAAGATGCTCAGCCCACACCAGCGTTATTGTTAAAGTCATCTTTGAGTAGGGAGGTTGAGACTTGGATTGGTACATGGATTATGTGATTAAAGCTGCTTTCCCATATGTTGTTTGAAAGCCTTAATTGTCAAATTACTGGGTTTTCTGGGATGAGGAAAATCTCCTTGCTGCTCTTCTGCCCAATTATTTTGAAAGATCATTATTTCATGCCAGTGAAGAACAATAAAACATTTAAAAATCTCAAAAACTGTCCTAGAGCAAGAAAAACGTTTGTAGCCCAGATCTAACTGCAGCATTTCACATATTGCCTGTCATAACTTGACAGAGGACGTGATTCCAAGTTTACTTGGTCCTGCTGGCCTGCTGGCCAGCTGATCTTATGAGAATTTTTTTCTTTGCCTTGATGCAGGACCCCTGTCAGGAAGAAGTGGGGTTGCCACACACAAAAAATTTATTGCTCTGTCACTACATGCTTGAGAGGTATTTTGTGACAGCAACTTTACTCCAAGGCTTGCAAATTCTTATCTCAACCCCAGGGCTCTACTGCCAGTGCTTGGTGAGTTTCTGA
>NW_010429639.1:2501-3125 GCF_000710305.1 Buceros rhinoceros silvestris
GTTTTTCCTCTACTAAGGAGTAGAGCTAGAGTTTCAGGGGGTGAATTAATGCAAGAGGCTGGGCAAAATTAGGCAATGAACTGGGAATGAATGATTGAGTACTGGGGGAGGCCCGCTTCGTTGGGAAGGCCTTAATGACCCACTTAGGGTTTTGGGTGTCTTGCTGAACCTCAAAGCCACCTTCTATGAAAGCAAGGTCTGTAGTTTGTATGTTTATTCAGCAGCTTAAAAAGAAAACTTGGTTCTTTTCCATCTCATTATTGGAAAGACTGCGGTTTCCATCGAAATTCAATATGCCTTCACAGTTATCTCCAATCTGCACAAGAAGATTCAGCCTTCCCAAAGACATTACTGGTGATGTGATTACTCAATACATTCAGATTAATGCATTTAAAGATATTTTTCGTATATCTGGGTTTTGTGGATGCATAGTATTTGGCTGAGTATGTACAAAGGGCTCAGAGCAAACAAAGCAGTCATGATCTAAAGCTGAGCCTGAGTCTTGTTAATGTCTTCAGCTGACCAAGGTAGGTCTATCTCCATGTGGCCATGGCTATGATGTTTGCATTCCACCAACAAAGCAGGCTTACACGAAAGAAAAGGCTTTACATTTTCCGGAAAGAG
>NW_010429639.1:3204-10971 GCF_000710305.1 Buceros rhinoceros silvestris
AGTGCAGTAATGGCTATGCGTGGATTAGAAGAGATGGTTGTAATTGCCTTGAGGCCTGTCTGTGCTGAATCAAGAACTTTCCCTGTTGCTGATTTTGACTCATGCACACGGAGCAAATAATAACAATTATTCTTGTTTGTTGGCTAAGAACAAATCTCTTGAAATATCTGTGCTTTTTTCCCCCCTAAAAATGTTAAAACATTACTATGTGACCTGCTACTGCTGCATGGATTGAATAGTATTGTCTTTAGTCCCTCACATCGACCGCTTGATTGGGGAGCAAATAAAATATTTTTTCCCCAAGATTCACTCATTCCTAAAGGATACATCTTGAGAGGCTTAATATATTGCAAAAAAATGTGCTACCCCCTCTTTTAACTGAGAAGATAGTTCATAACTTGATTGCAAGGACTTCAGTCAATAAAATATTTTATAGTAATTAATTTCTATGCCATTAGAAAGAAAATAAGCGGAAAGACAACAGGTTATTTTCAAGATATACAGGAAACAATGTTAAGTATATCTGAAAATCAAAAAATATATTAAATAAAAAATTCATTCTAAAAAATGTATCATGATTTGCAGCTTTTGAAGCTTTTTGAAAAGACTTCATTGTGGGCAAGTTAATGGAAAAAGAGAATAACTAGTTCCCAGACCAGCTTGCATGCCGTGTAAGAGCCAAGCACTATCAGTTGTCCTCTGAGCTTGAAGACCAAGTAACTAAAGGTTTCGCGGTTCCTGCCCTAATGTACAGCCGAGGTTTTGGAACTATGGGAGATGTTTGCCTCAGCATTAGAACATTGGGTTGTTGAGGCATGCCACACAAGATGGTTATCTCTATACTGCACAGCTCAAAGCACGCTCAGCATTTTCTGGAAATTAGAAATTAGCTTTGTATTTTCAGTGGGGATATTCGCCGTTGCCGTTCATGTGTTTTCAACTGTGAATCATATAAGGATGTTGCAAACACATTTGCAGGGACTGAATAAGACTTACATTTATTTAACAATGTGCTATTAAGTTTTAAAGATACAGTATGAAAATCAGAATAATCTTTCATTTTCTACAGATCATGATAGTGTATTCATTCTGGAGAAGAAGTGTCACCTTTATTACAGAGAGGGTTATTAAGCATTGGAACGGGTTGCCTAGGGAGGTGGTGGAGTCCCCATCCCTGGAAGTGTTTAAAAACCGTGTGGATCTGGTGCTGAGGGACATGGTGTAGGGACCCTGGCAGTGCAGGGGTAACGGTTGGACTCGATGATCTTTAAGGTCTCTTCCAGCCAGATGATTCTATGATCCTATGAAAAAAAAACCCAAAACCCAACTGAAAAATAACAAAAGAAAAAAGATATTCTTTTTCTGAAAAATGCTGGTATTTTAGAACATCTTAAAAATAGAATAATTGACTAAAGTCTGGGCATGAGCTGCTAGAAAAGGGAACACTGAGTAACTCAATTCACTAGTACGTGTATGTTTGGGAGCCTTGTTTTAGAAATATGTCTCTTCCATCTACAGAGACTAATTTTTACAAGTTCTTAAAACTCCTGAAGCACAGTGGGGAATACATTCTTTTTGTAAAAATTATTACAGCTGGTCCCGTAAAAGCAGAGCTTCAAAAAAAAATTAAGGATAATTGTCCATGTAAGGAATTTTGTTAGTTTTAACTTAGTTTTAATTAAATATATTGAGATCTGTTAAGATGATGATAAATGTCATCCTGCATATTAAATTGATATTATACTGAGTTGTATATTTGAAGCAGTAGGAATCCAGATGTGAGAAAAAAATTACATAGTTTAGTAAGGAGAAGTTCCTAAAATATGTCTTGAATTAAAGCTCCTTCCTTAATTTTTCACAGCAGTGGCCCTGGTTTTCATAAGGAAAGGTGTTTACCTCGATGCTGTTGGAAGGGCTTGGCTTTAAGTCCCTCTCCTTCACTCTCATTTCACACATTTGATTGCCTCTCATTCCCTAATCTGTTTTTTTTTTTTCATTTTTTTATCCTGCAACTTTTGGTAATTCCATTAGCACAGCAATGCCTTTTTGTTGCAAATGACAAGTGTTATTTTGCAGCAGTTGTTGTAAGAGCTCATTCCAGCCTGGAGGCAATCAAATAAATCTACCAGATTGTAGAATCATAGTCTGGTTTGGGTTGGAGGGGACCTTAAAGATCGCTTAGTTCCAAGCCCCCTCCCATGGGCAGGGACACCTTCCACTAGACCAGGTTGCTTCAAGGTCAGCTGCATCCAACCGACCTTGAATGTTTCCAGGGATGGGGCATCCACAGCCTTTCTGGGCAACCTGGTCCAGTGTTTCACCACCCTCACAGTAAAGAATTTCCTCCTAATATCTAATCTAAATCTACTGTCTTTCAGTTTGAATCTGTTACCCCTCATCCTATCACTTCACTACCAGATAAAGAGCACCTCTCCATCTTTCTAATAGGCCCCTTTAAGTACTGGAAGGCCACTATAAGGTCTCCCTTTTCTCCAGACTGAACAACCTCCACTCTCTCAGCCTGTCCTCATAGGAGAGGTGCTCCAGGCCCCTGATCATCTTTGTGGCCCTCCTCCAGACCCATTCAAGCAGATGAAGCATTACACAAAGTACAGCCAAAAGAAAAGCTTTCCTCCCTCTGATTTCCACCTCCCCCAGTATTCATCCCTTCCCATGCAGTCAGTCTTTTATCTCTCCTGTGGGATAAAATTTGCTGGGGATCTGGAGGTTGACTGGCAAGAGGTGGAGGTAAACTATTGCAGTGTATGGTATAACCCACAACTTAGGGTTCTTGAGAGACAGAAGATCAAACTTCCCATCTCTCTGCAAATACTTCAGGGGATGTGATGCAGTATCCTTGAAAGCCAAGTCTCTACAGAAGCAGTGACCTAACTCCAAGAAACAGGACATGGGTGTGAATCCCCATCAGCCATTGTCCTTCTCTCTAACCAGAGTTAAGCACTGAAATCCTAAGGAAGTGGAACTAAAGAGCCAGCTTTTCTTTGGCATTTCCTGCTCGTTATTTTAGAATAATGTAATCACAAAATGGTTTGTGTTAGAAGGGACCTTCCAAGATTGTCTAATCCAACATCCTGCTGTGGGACATCTTTCACTAGGTCAGGTTGTTCAAAGCCCCATCCATCTTGACCTTGAACACTTCCAAGGATGGGGCATCCACAGCTTCTCTGGGCAACCTGTTCTAGTATCTCACCACCCTCGTTGTGAAAAGTATCTTCTTTATGTCCAATCTAAGGATCTACCGTGGATCACTTTCACCTCCTTTTCCTCCTTTTAGCTGTGCATTTGGAGGTTTCAGGCTTGTCTCCGCTGATTTCTGGAAGCCAGGCAGCCTGGGGAAGCTGAGCTCCTGTGGCTGGGCAGAGGCAGTGAGTGAGGCACTGAGAGGAGGGGTCATTTTAAAGAGCACTGGAGCGCAGGCTCCAGTCTCTTTTGCTTGCTGTGACAGCAAAGCATCATACTGGAAACCACAAGCTGGGACTTGCCAAGTGGCCTCTGATCTTTCTCTGTCTTTTTCATCACATTTCCTCTCTTTTTGTCTTCTCATTTTCCAAGGAAGAGGCATTTTTACTGACAGCTTCTTAGACAGCTCTTGGACAACATTTTTTCTGAGGGTAAGGAGGGTTTTTTAACTTCTCATTTTGATAGTGTTCAGAAGGTAACATTTTGGAGGGGGGGCGGTGAGGTTGATTGTTCGAATGCGTTGTTTTGGGACTCCAAGTGTCCTTTGACTTGACTGGTTCTTAAGCTAAAATAAATTAGGTGGAAGCAAACAGTTGTAGTAAACCAAGTCATGAAGGGTTTTCAAAGTTTAGCAACTTTGATTTATTATAGGATCATTCAATTTGTTTCACTGTTTTTGCATGTCCTGTCACTTACGTGCTTATACACTAAACTATTTGGTGACATTTCTGCTGCTGGAGAAGTGTTTTTCAGGAAAAAACTTTGAGGACTGGACATTTTGGAACAGATTGTTTAAAATGTCATGTATTTAAATGAATTTTGCGATAATGCAGTGAGACAATAAACATTAAGTGCTGCATGGATTTAAATTTTTAAGTTACACGTCTCTAAAAACATTTAGAAATACAAATATGACTGCCCAAAGAATATGGGTTTGCCAACTATAAAACTGTGGCTATTAATATTCACAGCTCTGACTATGTGGATAACATACAAATACATCCAGAAGTTTTCTTTTGCTTTTATTCTGTGTCCAACAAATATACATGACACTTTCAACGTCAGTTTTTTTTCAACAGGAGTTTTGTTAAACAACCAAGTATACTAAAACACCAGCTATACCTTCAATTGAACCTGTCTTAAAATGGCAAGCTGCTGGGAGGTTGCTATTCTGGGAGGTGACTCTGATAGGTCTCAACAGATGCAGCTCCTGGAATGCATCTGGAGCGGGGGGAGCCAGGCAGCAGCTGACCCCCGTGCTGGCACACTGACATTTCAGGGATCGCAGCTCACGTCACCACGGGCTGACACTGACACTTTCAGCACACATGGCCTTCTCCCTTGCCTGGTCTGCACATGGTCATCACCGAACAGCAGCAGCAGCAAAAAAAAAAAAAAAAAAAAAAAAAAAAAAAAAAAAAAAAAAAAAAAAAAAAAAAAAAAAAAAAAAAAAAAAAAAAACAAACCTTAGTGCTCACAGCAACCATTCCTTTCTATAATTAAATTACCACTTTGTTACATGCTGTGTGCTTAAGGAAGAATTGATGTGCTGAGGTTCTAGACTGAGTATTGCTGAAGTCTTTTTATTATGTTATCTAAAACAATCCAGTCATTTGTATTATCGTTAGGTGACATTTCTTCCTTCTCTGGTTTTCATGAGCACAAGGATCACAAAGAAAATTAGCATGTGTAAATGGTTTTAAAATAAATGGGTATACTGGAGAAAAACACCGTACTTTAATCTTTCTGAATGCTGATCTTAGCAATTCTGTTTTGACTGTGCTATTGAAGATCAGTGCTTTCCTTCAAGATAATTTGCATATACATATACTTTTTTGAAATAGCTCCTTTGAAAACTACTTAGGGACCATGTAACATTGCATTTGACAAAAAACATGGATCTTTGTCTACATTTAGCCTGTATCATGGGCTAAACTATAGCAGTTGCTCTATCACCTGATGACTCCTCCCCAGCCAAGAAAGAGGATTGAGGAAAGGAGAGAAGAGGGTGAAATGAAAACAGATTTAATGAAACAGCCAAACTAATACCAATGCCAACATAAAGTATACAAAGCTATACTCAGCCCAGTGAATGTACAGCGGTCACAATAAGTGGGGAGGCAGTCCTTGGGAGCAGAACTGTAAGCAAGGCCCTCCAGAGATAGGAAGAAGCAATCTCAGAAGGAGCCAAAAGAAAAAGGCCCCCCTATCTTCAACAAAATTCCCCCTTTATAATGACTGTGATGTTTATGGTGTGGGATACCCCTGAGCCAGCTCGGGTCAGCTGCCCTGGCTGATTCAAAACTGCTAATGACCTGCAGGTCATGGCAGACCAACAGTTCACTCCCAACAAAACCAGGACAACCTTCATTCCAGCAAGAGCAACCTGCCTGGAGTTGATACATGTAGTTCAAATACCTGTTTTAACATAAACTGTATAGGAGTAATTCTTACCTTCACACATAAAGAACGTGTTTAAAGTAACACATCCTGCCACAGTTTGCATGGTATTTTTTTTCAAATAAAAATTAGACAACTTCTTCCTAAATCTCTGCAAAATACTAAAAGTAGGATTATAAATTTAAAATTACTGATATTGAAAAGCAAGCAAAGTGTGCTATGAGTAGAAAGTATTTGCAAATCTGACATGGGAAATAGAATGTCGTTGGTCCAGAAAATCAAAAGTTACAAAAGCTTGGAAGTAGTTTGGAGCAGATCCTAATTCTAAAGTCATTATGACATCATACTAAAATTCACTTTCTCCTTTTGTCTTATCTTGCTTTATTCTTTAAGAATAAATTCTTTAATAATTTCTCCAGCTCTTAATATTTTTTTCTCAAATTCTGCACTTGTCTGTACATCTGTACTAGCCCTGGAGTAAGGATGAAAAAAGTTTTGGGCCTGTATTTTTTCTGCGCCTCAGACTAATCAATTCAGGTCTAGAACCTGACTGATTTAAATATATATTTACAACATTCTACACTCCAGCAATGTCATGTAGAGAATTTAACTCTTTGAATGTGATGATAATAAGTGAATGTTAATTTATGACCTTGTTGTTTTTTTTAAAAAAGAAAGTACTTATAGGTGAAATCTTCACCATTTGCCTATTGATTGTTATTAATAAGCAACCACTCTACAATCTAAGATAGTATAATAGTTCTTAGTAAGATAGGTTATCCTGTGCGTTTTGGTTTTGTGATATTTATATGTACCTATTAAATTTCACAACTGTGGTGTAGCTCTAAATGTTTTAATTTTATTTTTAGCAAGCTCTTGGCTGTAATTTTTCTTTGCAGTCATGGCCCCTAAGAAGAAGAATGTGAAAAAGAACAAAGCAGATATCAACGAAATGACTATCATTGTGGAAGATGGCCCCCTCAGTAAACTAAATGGCTTGAATGGACTCTTAGATGGAGGAAATGGTTTCAGCTGCATCTCGTCTGAAGTTTCTGACCCATTATATAGCCCAAATCTCTTGGAAGGTCTAAGCAGAATGAGACAAGAAAATTTTCTTTGTGACTTGACTATCAGTACCAAAACCAAATCCTTCAATGTTCATAAGGTGGTGATGGCTTCAAGCAGTGACTACTTCCACAACATCTTAAAGAAAGATCCATCCACTCAAAGAGTAGACCTCAATGATGTATCCCCATTGGGTCTAGCTACTGTTATCACCTATGCTTACTCTGGAAAACTTACTCTCTCACTTTATACAATAGGTAGTATTATTTCCACAGCAATTTATCTACAGATTCACACCCTTGTAAAGATGTGTTGTGATTTTCTAATCCAAGAAATCAGTGTTGAGAATTGTATGTATGTTGCCAATATTGCAGAAACATACGGACTAAAAACAACCAAGGACGCAGCGCACAAATTTATTAGAGACAACTTCATTGAGTTTTCAGAAACAGATCAGTTCTTAAAACTTACTTTTGATCAGATTAATGAACTTCTTGCAGATGACGACTTGCAGTTGCCTTCTGAAATTGTTGCATTCCAGATTGCAATAAAATGGCTGGAATTTGACCAAAAAAGAGTAAAGTTTGCTGCTGATCTCTTAGGTAACATCCGTTTTGGTACCATCTCAGCCCAAGACCTTGTCAATTATGTTCAAACTGTGCCAAGAATGATGCAAGATGCAGACTGCCATAAACTCCTAGTGGATGCCATGAACTATCATTTGCTTCCCTATCACCAGAATACACTTCAGTCCAGAAGAACGAGGATCCGTGGAGGTTTCAGAGTCTTAGTTACTGTTGGAGGACGCCCTGCTCTAACAGAAAAGTCTCTTAGCAGAGACATCTTATACAGAGATCCTGAAAACGGATGGAAGAAGCTGAGTGAAATGCCTGCTAAAAGTTTTAATCAGTGTGTCACAGTGATGGATGGATTTCTCTATGTGGCTGGTGGGGAAGACCAGAATGATGCCAGGAACCAAGCCAAGCATGCAGTCAGCAACTTCTGCAGGTAACTGGTTATTTCTTTAAAAGGGGTGGAGAGATCTATTTCAGACAATGCAGGTGGATAGACCAAGCGGGTTTGTGACATCAGCATGAACCG
>NW_010429639.1:11113-17314 GCF_000710305.1 Buceros rhinoceros silvestris
ACCGCTCAGGTAAATAGAAAGGGGACAGGGTGAGGGAGGTATGGAGGCTATTCTGTATTAAAGTTTGAATGAACAGAAATATGCAACTGAAGTTATGCAAAAACTTCACCATGGTTACACATGCACAAAAGAAGTGAGGAACACTGAGAAAGCTTACTGCAAGTAGAGGAAATAAATAGGAAGTTCTGGGGTGTTCTGTTACCATTAAAATGCACTAAGTCAGACAAGGTAAGATTTTTTAAATTTCAAGAGCACTGATGCCTCAGAGAAAGTTCTGAAAAACACTTTTTAGGTATTATAATCTTGACTTTCCATGAATCATTCACCGTATTATCATCAGCTTTTATACTGCATTTTATATCCTTTAGCTTTTTTATTTATCAAGAATAGAAACGATATCACTGTCTCTTGAAGGCTCTATTTCTCTTATGTGTATTCCGGGTAATACCTCGCTTCTGAAATATTACAGTTCTTATCTATAGTTATCCAAGGACTGCACTGGTGATAGCAAGGTCAGAGGAGTGCATAGGCTAACATGCAATAGTCAGTTGATTGGTGGTACTAGTTTCTAACTAGTGCAGCCTAAAAGCTGACAGCACACAAAAGCTTGACGCAAAGGCTGGAGGGGAGACAACTCAGCTTTTTAATCTATTAACAGACTATAGACATGCAATGGGAGTACACAGCCAAAGTCCTACCAATGCTTCCTTTTCTGCTCCCAGAAGGAACATTCAGATAACTTCTCCTGAGGTTGTCAACCATCATACAAAGTTAATGAATGAGGAACCTTCTCCAGATCAATTTTGTTTTGTAATCTGCTTTGTCAGAAAAATATATTACATAAAGGAGGTCGTGCTGTTGTTCTCCTAACCTTCTGCCTTTAAGCTATGCCTCATGTTCTCACAAGGAACTGTTGCTTGGTGCACGCCTTGGAGGTGGGAGAATCCTCATGAGCCGAATGGGTTCTACTCCCTGCCATTAAGCTTGAGCATGTCAAGCCACATCAGTATGTCTGTGGACTTCCTTTCAGAGCTGCAGGTGATAATGCTGAACGACAGCTAACTATTAGTATTTACTGTCCCGTAGACTTTTTCTCTTACGATTCTCTGGTCCCCTCAGCATGCAACAGGAGAAACGCATGGGCCTACTAATGTACCTCACTCACCTCCTTCAGGAGTCATAATTTGCTATTTCCTATTTCAAAATTGCTCATTTAAGTGTTGAGGACAGAGAATGTTATTTTATATAGGAATGGTGTTAGAAAACAAATTTGTTCTTTCCACATAAATCTTATTCCATATGAGTGGCAAGGAAAGAATACTTACCATTTAGGAAGTGCTAAAAAATACAAGTATAAATCACCACCTAACACTTTTCGAAACTCTGAGTAAATTCTGACATCTTTGCTGTAGGTTACCCTCTTTTTTTAATGCTTTCAGATACGATCCTCGTTTCAACACCTGGATTCACCTAGCAAACATGAATCAGCGGCGCACCCACTTTAGCCTGAATGTGTTCAATGGCCTCCTTTTTGCAGTAGGTGGTCGCAACTCTGAGGGGTGCCTCTCCTCGGTTGAATGCTATGTCCCTGCAACTAATCAGTGGCAGATGAAGGCACTTCTGGAAGTGCCCAGGTGCTGCCATGCTAGTGCAGTGGTGGATGGTCGGATCCTAGTCACTGGAGGTTACATTAATAATGCTTACTCTCGCTCGGTGTGCATGTATGACCCCAGCAAAGATAGCTGGCAGGATAAATCCAGCCTCAGCACCCCAAGGGGGTGGCACTGTGCAGTGTCCCTTCTGGAGAGGGTCTATGTCATGGGTGGGTCTCAGCTGGGGGGACGAGCTGAAAGGGTGGATGTTCTCCCTGTGGAGTGTTACAGTCCTTACACGGGCCAATGGAGTTACGTGGCACCACTTCAAACGGGAGTTAGTACAGCTGGCGCTTCCACCCTTAACGGGAAAATTTACTTAGTGGGTGGCTGGAATGAAATAGAGAAAAAATATAAGAAGTGCATTCAGTGCTATAACCCGGATCTCAATGAATGGACAGAGGAAGATGAGCTGCCTGAGGCCACTGTGGGTGTATCCTGCTGTACGATATCCATGCCCAACAACAAGACAAGGGAGTCCAGGGCCAGCTCAGTCTCTTCTGTCCCAGTCAGTATTTGAATACAGGTCTAACCAGCAATAAGTAAAAATGTTTACCAGCGCAGTAGTATAATTAACCCTTTAAGTGACATTTTTGTGCTTGTATAGAAAAAAAGCCAGTGGTGTTGCCACAGTTTTAACTGCAAATTGGCCAGTTTTCATGATATTTAATACAGGTGACATGAAACAGCATATTAGAGATAAGGCAAATTTTCTTAACAGGATGAGAGAGTTAACCCATAACTGCAGAATTTCATTCTCTTCCTGACTTTGCCACTGACTATACTATCTGTGGCAAATAATTTCATTTCTTTGTGCCTTGGTTTCCTTACCTGCAAAATAGGGATAAACTTGCTTCAGAAGATTGTTGTGAGGCCTTTTTAATACCGAGTTTTAAATGCTTTCAGAACCCAAAATGAAAGTGAAATATTGCTAGTTGTAAATCTCAACATACATCAGAAATGTGCTATGCCATCATAAAATTGATCAGTTTTTCTCTTTTCTAAGCATTTTCTATTTCAAAAAACAGAAGGAGAAAAAAACCCACAAAAATATAGCATATAGTATATGATCATTTCCTTTTTGGCCAGTGGTATTCATAGAAAATTTCTCAAAATTTTCTCCTTCAGAAGTTAGAAAGAGGTCCCTATCTTCTGCCATGAAACCCTTTAATTCTCTAATCTAATGCTGCCACATGGCTTTCAAGACCTGAATCCACAGAATACCTTAGCTCCTGTAAGTGCTATGGGCCAGCCCCAAGGGCTAACTCGCATGCCAGATTGCTCTCCAGACCCACATGTGTACACCAAGGAGCAGACCACCGCCCCATCCTCCTCCTCATGCCAGGGAGACTCTCCTGTCATTCCAGGGGGAAGGCATGAAAGCCAGTCAGTATGTCTCCTCTTGTTCCCACTCTTCCCATTTGTGGAAGAATGTGCCTCTGGGTTAACCTCTCATCTGAGAAGGTCCTCACCAATGCAAGGAGCTAGGAGATGCCACAGCAGGGGCAAAACCTGTAAGCTGAGTTCATGCCAGGAGGCACCAGGGGCTAATGGTGTCTGAGTGTGGAGAAGATGCACAAAGCATCTCTCTTACTCAGTATTATTCTGACAAATAACCACTGGAGTGAGGAGTGAAGATGGAATAAAGACTGCATGGTCTGCCTTTATGAATAGGATATATGTGTGGAGAACAGGAATCATGGAAAAACTGGATGAAATCAAAGAGACTTTCTTTAATAGGAATAAAGTGATACCTTAACCCCTTTCTTACCAGTTGTAGGCACAAAATCACCCCAAGTAACCTTCTCCTGGGCATACCATTTTGTATCTCCTTTTGAAGCCTTCATTACAGTCTGATTTGTGGAGATTTTGTTCACATATTTCCAAAGACCAGACTGATACTGTGCCTGTTGAAGTTAGTGAAGTTTTCCCAGTGAGTAGAGTGAAGTCTTTGCTCAACTTAGATTACTTTCCAAGAACTTCTTCAGCATGCAGTGGGGGGATTAAGCATGAAACCTAATCTTATTCCCTTAGCCAAAGGGATATGCAGCCCTGAGAATTTGATACCAAAAGCCTGCTGTAAGCACAAATGTCTACATCCTTCTGTTTTGGAAGAAAAGAAGGATTACACGGAACTAAAATTATTTAGTATAACCAAAAGGGCAGAAGTTCACTCACCTTAACCAGTTCATAGGGGCTTCACTAGCAGATTCCTTAAATTATCGTTGACACCTCCAGGCATGAGAAGGCATGCTCTCAGCAGTGTTTATAAGGCAGCCAAATTTTTATCTCATTTGCAAAAGGAGAATGCTATAAAATTGTAAGTGCAGATGTTGTTGAGGCAAGCATTTTCAGGACTCATGCTCTGCTCTTTGTAGCTTTGTTGCAGCTACATATTGAGCTGATGCTCATGCATGAGCATGACACATTATTAGAGCTGAAGTAATTCAGTCTGTTGGTTAGGATTAAAATCCATGGTCCTGTTTTCCAGTTCTAATTTAGAGTTTGTGTCTACACCCTTACTACAAATTCTATTTTTTGAGTGCTGCATGTTATTAGACTATACTGCATTGCAATGACTTTTGGTCTGAGTAGCACTGTCATATAATTTTGATTAATTTAATTAGCATACAGTTATGTTATCCTATTTAATTCAAATGAATAATAATTCAAATCCAGGATCACAGAACAAAACATGGAATTGTGTGACAGAGTAAGATTACTTTGGCTTAAATATGAAAATGCTGTTCTTGCCCATTTCAGTCACCAAAAGCTTCTCATGGACAAGAGCAAAATCTCTCTTTTCCCAGAGTAATGATGATGTATTCCATATGAAAGCCCATATGCTCCAATCTGCTCCAATGTTTTTTTGTAAAACTTTAATACTATTAGATGAAGTTGCTTATCCATCCAGTCCAATGGAGACACATATCCAATTATAACTCTGTACATACTCCAATTATTTAGTGTTTCTAAGGTACCCGTAACATGGTATTTAGGAATTGACGAAACAATTATTTTGGCCTCAAGCAGACACTGGATGAAACTGTCAGTGCAACTGTCTCTTTTTCCCTTTAGGAATTCAGTTCCAAAATTCTATGAGTAGTCAGATGTTGCTGCACACTTTCCTCTTTGTGAGCCAACACTTCCTGTACATCAACAACCATCTTCTGGTTTTGGGTAGAAAGTTATTTGTAAATGATGGGCTAAGTGCAATGAAACTACTCTCTTACTACTTAAAGGGCTAAAAACTTTGCAGGGCAAATCCTTTTCATCTTACAAAAAAAGTTCTACTGACTTCAGTGGAACTACTGAGTAAGATGTAGAGGATTTCGAACTCGAAGCCAAATTCTGGCAGAACAGTTGATACAGATGCCTGCCAAAACTGTCATACCCAGAAGGAAGACTGCCCCTCAGCTTCCACTGCCCTTGGCCACGACAAATCCATAAAGACATGTCCTAGGACAGGAGCCAAGTACCACTGGCCATATGTTTCTCTGTAGCGCAAATTAGGTATGTACTTCAGGCCAAAAATTTTAGGTAGATTAACAATGGTATTGTTACCAGTTTAGCCACCAGAGTGGCTTTGTATTATTTTCTCTAAACATCTATTTAGGCTTCAACTGCGCATTGAGCCAGGATTTGGCCCTTAATATGTGACAGTATCAGCTGGACTTAATATTATTTTGATTATACCAATGTACTGAGCTATTTGTGACATTTTAATGTACAATCTTGTTTTGTTAGAACTGTGAAAAATGGTTTGTATGTTGTGTTCTGTGGGATGGTGTTCTTTCATTGTCCAGTATTGTATCTTCAATCTCCAGATGTTTAATAACAACATCTCAGTTGAACTTGAAATATTGTACATCCCAAAAAGGAATTTTAAAATGCAGTTTAGGAAATACTGTATATGGTAATATTAAATAGAGCAAAGGGCTTCCAACTCTATGAGATGCAGATTGTTAAAACACTACAGAGATCTTCTTTAATCCTACAGTAATAATTAAAAAAATATGTATATATATATGCTCTTATCTTCAAAATTCCTTTTGCTCACACATTTTATAGTTAGCATCTATGCTTCCAAGAAATTCAAATCTGAAAATAAGCTTTCTTCAATCCGTGAGTGACACAGTTCGATGATGTTTTGGTTTTTTGTTTATACATGCTTGTGTAGGTGCATGGGAGAGTGTGTTACAAGATTGTGAGGGAGGAACTTACAGTTGGAAAGTTATGCTGAAAGGAAGATGTTCTGCTTAGTTCTTAATCCAGATGAGTTCATGATCATTTAATCTCTTCCTGAAGATCATCTTTGCATCAGTCAAGATTCTAGTAAGCTTAAGTGCCAGCTTCTGGCTGGTGCAAGAGGGAAGCAGACAGAATTAGCATCAACCAAAGCTATGAGGTGTTGAAAAGTGTTTTGTGTGGAGATTTTTAAAGGGCAGTTCTTGCAGGAAAAAGTACATGATGAATGAAATGACTGAGTAAGACCATGCTTTATATTATCCTGAAACCTAGATTAGTTGATCTTATGGTTTTAACTCTT
>NW_010429639.1:17392-44094 GCF_000710305.1 Buceros rhinoceros silvestris
CCAATCCTTGCTGGGTTTAGGGGCAATTTTTCCCTAGTAGCTGCGTTTGGTAATTCTAGTTGCAAACTCAACAGTCACACAAATAGTTGTATGAGCATTTGTACCTTCTTGAATTCAGTGGGACATCTCCTGTATACAGTTTTTCTTATGGGTTTATATTCAGAAAATTAAAATAAAAGAACTAAATCCATGGGTAGACAAACATCAATGTCTAATGAAGGTGTTAGACTGATCCTCAGTAGCACCATTCAACTACTCACCATGCAGGCACATGAATTTTTTTTGAGACTAGATTTCTCCATAAGGATTATTTCGTTGGGGATGACTGCTCAATGAAATCCTATGTATGCTCGAAGGGGTTTTGTGCAACACACAGGATGAAAGATGCAAGAGGCTCCAGACAGAGGAAGGGGGAAGCTGGAGCCCCTTAGAACAGTCAGCAGACTAGGAACTTGTTCCCAGTTCTCAGGCATGTTTGAGAAATATGTTCTGGAAAGAAACACCCACTGCAACAAATACCTTTCCATAAAGCAGCTTTACTTATGTTCCTTAACTGAGATGGAGCAGCCTTTCTTATGAAAAGCAGGGCTCAATTTTCAATCGCCTGTAACTTGAATTCTCAGATTAATTGAATTTTCAACCCACTTTAACCCAGGTTTACTCAAGCTCCCAAATGCTTTTCAAAGTCTGAATCCACCTGCTTGGTGAATGCAGTTGAAGCCAATGGTCCTGCTATAGTCTCTTGACCTTTTTGCAATGAATCTTCTCAACCTTTTGTTAAAGACCTACTTTGTATAAGTAATCAAAAATGTTGTAATGCAGAGATTTATACTTTCACAAGAGAGAGGATCTCTCTCTTGTCCCTTTTATTTTCTCTTTTGTTATCCATAACTGAGTGACTCGCAGGGCACAAAGACGATGAATAGATGTGAACAGTACATAAGGGCTCATCTGTGAATCTAGTTTTAAAAAACCCACATCACCATAATAAAGAAAAGGACACATTCTGGAATGCCTGCTGGGAAAAAGGGGTGAAAAATGAGTTGCTGGTGCGCATTTGCAAGTGTGACACTGCTCAGAGCTCTGTTCCCAGAAGTTCCCTAAAGAATAAAGGAAAATACATGGAATTCTGTATTTGTGAGAGAGGTTCAGTTAATACCAGACAAGTTTTGCCATGCAAAATACTATTATGATTTTATTGTTGTCTCAATAAAAATTAAGTTTTCAATAAAAATACAGGCAATTAGTAAACTTATGAGGAATACACAGTCAAATTCTGTTAGTAAGAATGGGAACACATACATTTAGATACGCTGGATGTTACACTAGTTGCTGCCTTGGCAGGGTTTTTTTGTCAACAAGAAAAGTTGAAAACATAACTTCTTTGTGTAAAGCATTTCCCTGGCTTCTAAGTGTTATACTGCTTATACAGATCAGTTTTTTAATTATACACTTTAAGGACGGACTGTGATAACACAAGGGAACATATTTCAACAGAAAAAGAAATCTGTAAGTGTAATGTGAGAATGTTACTACATAAAAATTAAATTCATAGTGCAGCAGTTGTCATTAAAAGGAATAACAGCATATTGGTATATTTTGTTGTATGCTTTAAATAAAACTGTTGACACATGATACAAACAAATTATTTTATTGTAAAATCAGTTGGAAACTGTGAGACTCTCTGACAAATGCCTGGCTGCAGTTGAAATATGCTTTGTTTTCTGAGCCCTGACATGATCCTTGCTCTCATATCAGCCAACTAGAATGTTTGTTTCACCCAGGCTGTCAAACCGCCTTCACAATAAGTACACAGTGTGACACTTTTGTCTTTTTCATCTTTTGACAAGGACAACAACTTGCTTTTTAACAATGAATTTCACAATCATTTGCTGTAGTCAAAATGCCTAACAACAAATGATGATAAATCAGATGTCTGGATAGCAATTGAACATGTTTTCATTTGGATCGTATCAGCAACTGTATCGGAAATAAAAACATCTAAATTTCAAGGAAAAAAAATTAGTTCATATTTGGAAGAGCAATTAAGTTGTGCCATAGATGAGAGTGATTTAGGTTCCAGAAAGGATTCCCTGTGTTTTGACACCAAGGGTTTGGTTCAGAGAGTGATTTGGCATTTGGCAGATGTCACAACCTGAAGGGTTACTCAGCCTGCAGCTGTACAGAGATCGTGACCATCGGTTCCTAGGATTCCGTAATACACAAAGACACACAGACTTCATCTTCCAAACTTCTCTACTTTTATTACACATTACCACAAATACCACAGAAATCACAGCCACAAAAATCACCACCACCAAATGTACCTGTGGCTAATAAAGCTAATGTGCAGATTAATAAAGTAAACATGAATGAATATATATCAAGCTATTACAAATTATTATCAACAATCAGTAACACAGTATCAATCAATAGCATGGTGTCAATCCATAACAGCATCAAGCAGTATGGTAGGACAACCAATGACAGCAACGACCAGGTGGGTATATGCGATTACAGATTACCACAATTTATCATTAGTGAAGTAAACTTATCAACAGTAATATAACAGCACATATGCTTAATATATATGTAATCTTTACATGAAGTAAATTAGGCAGACCTCAGAAGGAGCCAAACCATCCCAAAAGGGAGGAACAAACCAGTCCCAAGGAGGACACACAACCATCTCCAAAAGACAGGAGAACAGACCCAAGCAGTAAGATAACAGAGTCTTCCTTCGGATCGCTGACACAGCATCTGGAGTTGGCCAGAGTCCTCAGTGAGAGTCCAAGTGCTCATGGAAAGTTCATGCAGGATTCAACTGAGTTCTCAGAGAGACAGACTCCATTTTGGATAAAAATTAAGTCCTTTTTATAACAGAGACATAAGAGGGTGTAGGACATCCTACTTCAAGCAGCCAATAGATACTGTTAATTTCTATTTTTCACCTGTAACAGCCAATAGATGCTTCTGCTTTTTGTTCTTCAGAGCAATTTTATTTTTCTATGCTGTTTTCCCCCTTCTCAGATGATAAGTTGCCTTTACAGTCCCTTGCTTTTGTGCTTATTGGTGGTACCATGGGATGTGTCTGGTTTCTAGATCCCCAACTGCACTTTTCAAGGATGCTTGAGGCTCCCAGGCCTTAGTCCCCAGGCTCACGCTACCAGGATGGCAGGCTTTCTCTGTCAGTATTTTTCAGCAGACAATTTCTTCTGTTCAGCAATTTTGCCCTCTAACCAGGCCATCTTTATGGCTGCTCACAGCCAGGTGAGCCATCAGCCAGGACCCATACACCTCTAGAGCAGCAGCTGGGGTCCTTAGGGCACCTGAAGAACTATTGCATGGCTGTGGGTGTGCTCAAGTGCATCAAGTCTGGAGGTCAGGAGTAGGTTGTCTAATTGTACCTTGTGCAGAGGCCCCATGTGCTGCAGGACATCGCAAATGGCTCTAGGTGCCAGTTTGTGGGACACTTAAGTCAGGTGTGGAGGGGGGGATTTGTTACCCGGCAGTCCAGAAGTGCTTGACTGTCCTGTCAGTATGCTAATACGGCCACTAGTCCCGGCTGCCTTTGGGTACCTACAGTGTCTAAAATGCACATTGTCCATTTTCAGTGGTGCCCAGTGACAGGACCAAGGGCAGTGGTCAGAAGCTGAAACTCCAGAGGTTCCCTCTGAACATCAGGAAACACCTTTTCACTCTGCAGATGACTGAGCACTGGCACAGGTTGCCCAGAGGGGCTGTGGAGCCTCAGTCCTTGAAGACGTTCAAAAGTGACCTGGATGTGGTCTGTTTGAGCAGGAGGATAATGTCCAGATGTCCCTTCCAACCTCAGCCATTTTGTGACTCTGTGATAGCTGGTTGCTAATTTACCAGTGTAAAGAAAGTGGTGGAAACATTTCTTGGTGAATAAATGTATTGCTAGAGCCTGCAGCTTGTTTTTCACTTGGAGAGAGAAGTGTGACACAGAAAGCAAAAGATTTATGGAACATAGCTGCAGAACTTCTGCCCGCAAGCATGAAGTGTTGAGGTGTATCAGTAAATCATTTCCCAACATCCTCAGACTCTGGACCTGAATCTTTGATTGTCTCAGATGTGTCCTTTCGTGTGAATAATGCTGTTGCTAGAAAAAAGGACAGTGCTGCTTTTTTGGCATAAAGAGATTCCTTTGCATGGCAGCATAAGCTGTAGAAAGAGTCTTATGTTGTTAACTTACTCTAACCAAGCTTCTACTGTTTGTAAGGAAACATAGCCGAGATAAGAGCAGCATGAGAGGAATTGCAGCCTGCTCTCATCATGCAGAAAGGGAAGCGCAAGGCTGCCTGCAAAGGCTGGTAGCACACAAGTCCTGACTTCATGGAGGGGGTAAAGCCGATGTGGCATTTGTATGTTCTCACCTCAGAAAGGCTGAACAATGTGCTACTGGCCTAAGTCATTGCTAGATGACTTCTTCCTGGGGCCAGAGACAGGAACAGGGAAGAAATGTTAACTTTCCAACCAAATCTTCTACAGCAACATAACTATCCATGATCTCTCATCAACAGCAGATAGTAAAATGACCATCCAGGTCTCATCTGTAAATAAAAAGATAGAAACTAACAGAGTGTCACAACAATTTAAGGCCTGTCTTTGAACTGGCAGGTCCTTCATCTTCTGCTTATAATCTTCAAAATAGTCTGAGTATCTGGGGTGGAAAGAATAATGTTAAGTAATCTTAAAGTAAAGAATAAAAAAGTAAAGAATAATGTATATCATTGCCGGGAGATAAAGTAGAGCAGGTCAAAATTCAGGGATGATTTTGAGGAAGCAAATGGCTGATTCTGCTTCAGAATTCAGGGATGAGTCAAGCCATGAATCCGTGTGCTAACAACTACTAAGAAGACAGAACTTACAGTTAGACTACGATATAATAGAAAAAGCTTTTTAACAAGTCTTGACAAATGCATTATTTGCCAGCATCACTAAAGCAAAACTCGGGGCTTTGCTCGGCCGAGTTGTTTCGTGCAGGAGACGCTGGAGGGCACCAGCAGGACGGAGCCGGCAGCCCCCGGGGCGGCAGCGGGGGTGGGCAGCCGGGGACCGTGCCCTTCGGCAGCAGCCGGAGTGCAGGGGTCTCTCTCGGGGTGGACATGGTGCTACGGTGCTGCCGTGGCCGCAGGCACATGCCTGTCCCAGCGGAAAGCTGACGGCAGCAACGGGGGAAGGCGGGGGGAAAGCCACAAAACACTTACTTCAGCAGCAATGCTGGCGGCCGACGGGAAGGGGGAGAAGGAGAGGAAGAACATCAAAGGCAATAGTTACATCATGTAAAAAAGTCTGTTTCAGCTGTGGTCTGTCTGCTCTCCCTTGTCTCATGTCCACCTACTGTCCACCATGTCTGCATCTGCAGACTGTAACTCTGGAGGCTCCCAACAGGCTGGTGCAATGATCTTGCAAAAAGCAGGTTGTAATTCAGTGAGGTTGACCTGAGAGATTCGTACTCACTAAAATCAAAGTGCACAGCAGTGCATAAGGTTTGGCAACACCTTCATTAGAAAGGCTTCTCATTCCAGGATGAATTTCCGGTCACCACAAGGAAGCACCATCCCCGCAGTCTCAGGGAAAAGACATTCAGCCTTCTCAGCCTTGACTGGGGACGACAGGTGGCTTTTGTCTTTTGAGCACACACCAGGAACTTTGTTTGCATGTTCCAACCTATTTGAAAGTTTCCCTTTCCTGGTCATCTCTGTCAGAGCTATTCCAGTTTGAATAAATAATTTAGTATTTACCACCTTTGCAGAGGGAGGGTGAATGGATTTCTCTTCAGCCTACCAAACCAGTGCCCTAAATGCTGATATCTCAGCTCAGAACAAGTTCTTGCAATAACATTTTTTGCTTTCATCCCAGGGCAGTGTGAACACATATTTGAAATTACTGAAGTTTAGCAGATGGGAAAAAACAGTTATTTCACATGTTGCTAAGGGAATGGTGCAGCCAATAGATTCCTGGCCCAGCTGCTGCTCTGAAGCTGTTATGCTGATGGCTGTGTACACTTCAGAGTTCAGCCAGTGAATTACAGCTTGCTATAATAAGAATGTCCTGTTTTCCATTAGATCACACTTGCTGGAACAATAGCAAATGTACCAAAGGAGCCAACACGGCTGTCAGTGACATTTCAGTGTCTCTTTGCTTCATTGCTGGTGTCAAGCAAGTTCTGGCAAGAGGACACCTTGGTCACATTGTCAGAAGAACAGACCAGTTCTTCTGAAGGAGAAACTGACATGTCAGGTCAGGTGAACAAAGCACACAGACTCCAAAGGAATCTTAGCAAAAGTTGGGAAAAATGAAAGTAGAGATCATAAATCATCTATTAAAACTCAATGCAGCACTCTGTTGTGGTGTTACGTGAGTAATAAATAACACCCTAAGCTGTTCACAGCAGCTTGAATATTGCTTTATCAAGCCACCCTTTGAAATAAAAGATACGCCTGTCTCCTGGACTGAAATTGTTGCAGGAAGTCACAGAAAAGTGACTGGTTCACCCACCAGAAGCAGAGCAGGAAGACATGTCAGTTTGGGTCACGCTACCAGAAGCTGGATCCATTCATATGAGAAATAAGCATTCAAAGAATTCCTGTATGATCATATCTCTTTGGAAGGGCAGACCACTTAAAAAAGGCCAGATCAGTCATGCGAGTCATGAAACTGAGCAGTTGCAGGCATTAGCTGCCTCTGTTTTCGATCTGCCACTGCTCCTTTGAAACACCGAGGGCAACTCGAGGTCAGGAAGCGTAAATTTAGGCATCTCTATATGCACAAGATGTTAAATGTCCAGTTAGAAGCAATACAGCCAAAGGTACGATATCAGCCAAAACAGGCATATAAAGGTGATATATTCAGTCGTCCACAAGGTCCTACTTTAGGATCACCCGAGTTGCTCCTTGGGTTTTACTGACTATATTGGCTAGAGACAAGAGTCACACAAATGTCCGGCACTGTCTGAGCTCTGGGAGGGTGTCCTGTCTGGCATCCAGCCAGCTCAAAAGGACATGGGTTTCCCCTGTGTTGTAAGTGCCAGCCACATGTCTCGTACTTCTGAAATACTTCCAATGGCACCTACATTTAGGCAACAGAACCAAGCCACTGGTCTCCACTGAGCCATTGATCTCCATAGTCAAAACAGAGACAGCAAGCATGTTTTTATATATACCTGCCTGTAGCCACATAAATTTAAGGGACTCCACCTTGAACTGAACTCTGCCTACCTTTCTCTGCACTTCAAGATTTCATTCGCTTGAAGTTCTGTTTTGAGCTGATGTGTCTTTTAGTTGTAGAAGCTCTCACACTTTGTTTCACTCACTGGAAATACTGTTCAGCAACAGTTCACACTCTTAAGCCTTAATAGGCTGGTGCAGAACAAATACATGTACACACAGGTAGCTCAGCAATTAGAGGCTGGTTTTGAACCTTCCTAACTGTGGGTAACTTGTGTTTTCCAAGGTCCCCGAAGCAGTGCTATGACTCCTTCAGAGTACAGAGACAAAAAGTTTTTAGGTAGTTATGGGTGAAGCAGAAATGAAAATATGTGAGAGCACCAGAAATATGTGGTCAAGTGAGGACAAAGGAATGGTCAATATTGATAACTGAGGACATGAATGGAAGTAGTCAGACTGGCAAATGCTGTGGAATGAGTTGTTACATCATGATCAGAAGGCCTGTGCAAGAGGATGGCAACAAGGATGTCACATGCGACATGCTTCCTTCTACTGTCCCACCAGAAAGATGAAGATACCCAAAAAGAGGAATCGTGGACAACAGACAGCAATCTTGCTGGTGATTTATGAAGAATGAAGCTTTTGAGGATGAAATGAGGAGCTGGCATTCACTGTTCATTCAGTGTAGGCTCTGAACCAAATTCTGGACAGCATCAGCTTAGGAGTGATTGTTCCAGTTCATTTGTTTTGGAGCTTTTTTTCCCCAGCCTGCATTGCTTGTTTTGTTTTTCCTGGAATGAAACACAAATGAAACCAGCCTGCCATTCAAACTGCTCTGCTGATGAGTCACTGACCCACTCCATGGCTTTGAGCAGACAACTAGCTCACTCACTATTTCACTTGTGCCTTCTGAAAAACAGGGTAATGAGGGTAACGAAAGGACAAGGGGCAATGGCTTTAAACTGAGAGAGGGCAGATTTAGATTAGGTTAAGGAAGAAATTCTTCACTATAAGGATGGTAAAGCTCTGAAACAGGTTGTCCAGAGAAGTTGTAGATGCCCCATCCCTGGAAGTGTTCAAGGTCAGGTTGGAAGGGGCTTTGAGCAACCTGGTCTAATGGAAGGTGTCCCTGCCCGTGGCAGAGGAGTTGGGACTAGGTGATCTTTAAAGGTCCCTTTGAACCCAAACCATTCTATGATTCTATGAGTTACGCTTTGCTTATAACAAAAAAGTAAACATGAATGGAATTGTTCCCAGAAAGCAAATTACTAAATAAAAATGCATTAACAAGTGATCCTAAGATGAGAACATGCTTGTTGGAGCAACTGCATTTTCACTAAGACCAGTCTTGAATAATGCCCAGCCTTAAGAAACGCTGAGAGTCATCATGACAAAGCATAAATTGTTACCACGGTTATGAAGGTGATGGTGACTTTTTCATTCAATGATATGGCAGGGATTAGCAGAAGATCTGGCCCTTTCCCCATTTTTGTTTCTTCCGTTGTTGTTCATGGCTGCCCCTCCTGCAGGTACAGCTTGATCCTGCTTCTCAAACTCCTTCTACAAACAAGCATGTGACCAATCTTGACTAGGAAACTTTTTAGTGAGGAGTATATTTTACAGACCTTGTCACAACAACTCTCAGACCCTTCACTTTGGAAGGAATACCACCAACATTCACACATTCAGGATAGAACCAGTATGGTAATGTATTCTCATTTATTTACTTGCATTAACATAAATTATATAGACTCAGGTTTGTTGGCTAGGAGTTTCACTGTGCACAACAAAGAAATGCTCTGACCTGAAGAACTTGGACCAGAGCCATCAGGTGGAAAGCAACAGAAAAGAGAAATAATTGATCCTAGGCAAAAGCTGCAGTGTCATCAGGACTTTATCAGGCCTGAGGACTTTCAGAGAGAAGAATGAGATGGTTTTCAGGTGTTTATAATAACTTTTTCAGAGAAGAGAGAGTGGCTTGTGGGGAAGAACACCAAAAGTGCTTGTTCAAAAACTATGAAGTTGAAAATGAAAATTTCTATCGTAAGCTGATCAGAGGTACGGCTTGATCTAAATGCTGAAAGAACTATTGTACAAGTTGTTTCATCTGAGCAGTCACAGCATGCAGAGTTGTGATGAGTTCATGGGAATAAGCAATTAATTCTGTGAGCAGTAAATCCATTGAAGCCTTGCTTCTTTTGAACTACTGTCATATTTTCTTACCCACCCAACACAATAACCTTGACAGCTCTCCTGACCTAAAACTCTGAATGACTTTCTCCTCATTTCAGCAGTAAACTCATCTTTTTCCCATGTCCAGCTAGGTGAAGGACAGTGTGAGCTCTCTACGCTTCCTGACAAGGGGCATGTGCTGGCTGAGAGCCTGATACCCACAGTGACTGGCTCCACCTCTGGGGAGCACACACTTCAGCTTTTGTCTCATTAGATTTCATTTCTTACCTAGAGCTGGTCTTTAGAAGTCACGTAGAAAATTCCACTACACCACTATTCTTCATCTCAGCCGATCATCTAAAACTGAGCAGCAAAGAGAGCACGGCACTCTTAGGCCGTGATTCATCCCATCCCAAAATAGGCATCTAAATCGGGTCACTTGAATCATGGTAAAAAGTGCCAACTAGTCTCCACTAACTGTAAGGACAACCTAAGGTGACTACCTCAGATGAAGACATTGATTCTAAACTTAGGTGAAATGAATCCTACCTTAATGCCTTTGAGCTGTGTGTCACACTACTGCACGATGTTAAAGTCTGGCAGTTGGTTTAAAAGTTATTAGAATGGGACAGATGGATGGACATAGTAATCACTGAAGCCTTCCTTTGTCTGGATGCTAGGCTGAAAAATCAAAAAATATTGGGGAAGAGTGAGAAAATAAAAATATATTTGTGAATATCTCCACAGCGTAAAATGCCACATTCAATGAATAAATTGTCTGTTGAGTCACTCAGTCTGTTCTAGATTCCATGCCATGGACATTCCATGTTCATCAGGTTTAAATATTTGTCTGACCTCCCACCAAATAAACTGCATAAAGCTGCATCCAATAGTTCCTGCATAAAATTCACAGCTGTTTGTTACAGTAGAAAATATATGGGAAAAGACAGTAAATCTCAAATGGAGACCAATTTTTTCTTTGAGAAAATAAATTCAGATCATTACATTTATCCCTTTAATACTTAAAAAAAATTGAGCTTCTATACAGCAGGTTTTTCAGTCTTCAAGCCATTCTCTGCCACTTTTTGAGCTCTCTCCATCTGCTTAACAATCCCCTTATGTATGTGAGTGGTTAGAACAAGGCACCCCAGAGCTCCTGTCACCACCATCTTCGCCGCAGTTAGAAACACTGCACGTTGTTTGACAGCAAGTACCAGTGAGCTGACCGCTTCTACAAAGGTAAAGTTAGTTCACTTACCTTTTTGTCTTTTCCAAGCTTTTCCAAGAATGAACGTATATTTTTCCAGCCATGGATAAAGAAAGAAGGTGATGAGAGAAAGAAGATGGAAGAGAAGTCACACAAGACATATGGGTTTCAACAAGATGAGAATATTTAGTTGTTCTGTGTTGAAAAATAGAAACAACAGCCACTAACTTGTAAAGGACCTTGAATTTCCTCTTGCATGCCCTCTTTTGAGGACAGCTCCAGTTTTCACATGCCTGTTTCTCCGAGCCTGGAGCTAGCCTGCAAAATCCCCATTAAGGGCTACCATGCAGATGCAGAAATGCTCTGAATTTGTTTCTCAACACCAAAAAAGTCTATTTTGTGCAACTTCATTGTGAAACAGCATTCTGAAACACACAGTTGTACAATAAATGCTCACCACTTATTTTGTGAGTGAAATCCCTGGACAGCTGGGGTGGGGGTACTTCCCAGCATCTTCCACACATCTCTTCTCATACTCAGCCCAGGTTGCCACACAACTATCTCCACAGTTTCGGTGATTGTTTGGCACTTGCATGTTTGTTGTCCCTGCAAGAGGAAAGCGAGGATCAGAAAAATTTCACCAAGACTCACAAATTGTTGGAGCTGGGAAGTAGCTGCCACTCCCAAACTCAGCCATCTTATGTGACCTCACCCTGTGAGGAATCGCAAGCCTCCAGAGCCAGTAAGAGATCACCTTGCATCCTCCTCCCCAGGCCCCCGCAGAGGCAGCTCTCTCCATCCCCTCCAGCTCTGCCTCCCACAGGCACACATATCCGTGCAGCTGGATGGAAAACCACATGACGACCCCGAGCCAGATTACAGCCTGTGTTTTTGTTCCCATTGGCTAAGATTTCAGCTGGATCCATTCCTCTGTTGTTCAAACCAGGCTTGTGCAAACTCAGTGGAAAGGGTAGGAGCACTACATCTTTTAACACTGAGTCTGGCTAATGTCATCTTAAAAATACAGTTCCGACCCCTGAACCACCTTCTCAGCCTTCGCAGAGCGGTCCTTTTCAGCTTTTTCTCCATGAATGGAGAGGGCACATGACTGTTGCGGTAACTGCGCCACTCAAGTCATATGGTTTGCAAATAACAGTGGTTTTTTTGAACTGGAATGCAAACTGAAAATGCCAGGAGAGGAGACTCTGAAAGTATTCACTTCAGAAAAGTCACCAGGTTTTTGAAAATCTAAAAGAAGCAGTCAGCTGCTCGCATTACATGGGACTCCTCCTGTCAGCCATCAGGGCACAGCACAGGCTGTTCTTTGATGGGACTGGCAGGCAAAGGTTGAGCTGAAGTAGCCAGGTTCATGGGCTGGCCCTTCCGGATCCAAGTGCAGTTCTGGCGAAGCTCCTCACGGAGCTGGGGATCTCACATTTTCCACTCTTCCAGCTCTGCTGCAGAAAGCCCAAGCTGCCAGCTCATGGGCAGCCAGCATGGCAAGGCTGGGTCCTGCTCACCAGCCCAGTAGCCAAGTTACCTGCCACATTCCCAGGGGACTCCTCTGGCTTGAAGCACTGTTCAAAACTGGTGTGTTCCTGTGAAACATTTCCGGAAAATCTGCAGTTTCCCATGAAAGATCAGTCTTCCAGCAAATTCCCCCAGTTGCCTGCCCCAGAGCCCCAGCCCAATGGCCAGGGTTTCTGTTCATGGCGAAATGAAAGGGAGGAAAGCTTCACTGATTCTACAGTGTCAGAGGGCCACACTGCCAAGGACATCTTCTAAATACTGGGGAACTGGCCCACAGAAATCCAGTTGAAGTTTCTGAGTCCACTGGGAGTTACAGAAAACTGCTGTTTCATGTCAGTTAAGATTAAGGATTCTGAGAAGTTCAAACAGAAAAAAAATAGAAAACATGAGTGCAGTCCTTATACTGCCTATGAAAGCAGTTTAATAAAATGAAGATTTTCCCCAGTGTCTTCGGTACTGTTTCTTATAAGCCCAGTGAAGAGGTGTCAGCTTTCTTCTGCTGATAGCATAGCAGAGTTGTGCAATGATGATCTGTCCCAGCGCCGCATGGCTGAAGGTGTTTCATGTTCAGTATATTGTGCAAATATAAAGTTATCGGTTTGCTAGCAAGTTTGCTTATGTGAAATGGTGCCAACAGAGGATGACTTGACAGAAATTATAGGGACCTTTCACATTATAAAAGGGCACATGGCACATGAAACATACCATAGCCTGAGATCAGGGACATTCAGCAAATCTATAATCATGTTAAAAAAAAATTCTGTTTTCAAACTTAAATTAAATTACCCTGATTTTTTTTTTTTAGAGGGCTGTTATTACATGGCTAACAGTATATAGAGCTTTTTGCTGCATTATTTTCATTACACTTCAAGTTGGTAGCGGCTAAGTAACTTGACAAATTCTCATTGCCCCTTCTGCAAAATGAATGAGTAGATTTGTGCCATATCAGACCATGACATGTGTAAAAGGCACCTCTGTGTGCACCGCTCACTGACATGGACAGGAGAGACCCAGACAAGCCACTCTCCCCCTAAGAGGACTCTCAGGCCAGGCTGGCCCTGTGCTGGTGAACTGATGGGTAAGCATGCTGCTCCACTGTTACCTCCCCACAAATACTTTGAAGGCTGCTGCCTCCTCACAAGCAGAAATGCACTTCAAAAATAAAATCACCTGAGTTTAATTCTTGAAACTATCTTTTACCCTGAAACTATTGTGCAAGCTGTGCTCCCTGGAAATACCAAAATTCTGTTTACATCTGCGTTTTCCACTTGAAGGCTTTGGAAATAATTTACAGTGCAGAGGATTAAAATAAACAACTTGCTAGCCAGAAGAGAAAATATTGGTTGTCACAATTATCCCTTTTTGTGTCTTAGAGTGTTTCCTACTCTTCTTTGTAGGAAAGCAGTGAAGTCGGTTGCAAACTTGACCTATTGATCCAAATGAGAAATTAAAGTCATTTAGGAAGTACAGGTACCATCTGGAAAACAAGCAGAGAGCTTAAAATAATTAAGGCCAAAGGCATTTATTTATTTTTATTCCAGAAGGTTGCCCTTTGGTCTCTCCTGAAGATAATGCATTAACATTAGGATGAAATGTTGACATGCTGATTTTTTTGTTTGTTTTACAAAGTTAAGGAACAGATGAATTTTCTCCCAGAAGTCAAAATCTTTCTGTCTTCATTTGGCAATATGTTGTCAGAAAACCAAAATGAACTGATAAAAAGGATCTGCTCATCTGTTTTCTTAAAGATCTGATTCTTTTAGATGATTCCAAATAGCATCATATTGGGTCTCTGACTACCAAGGAATTGGAGACCTGTAACGTAGTGATGTACCTTACCATGGTAAACATGCCATATTGATGATATATAACCATAGTATGGCCAAACAACTGCATAGAAACACACCCACAAATTGTAATTGTTTTCAACTCCAAGTGGTCTGAGATAGAAGCAGAAAGCTGAGATTTTAGGGGAACACAAGCACAGCTATTCGGTTTGGAATTACTCACATTGCCAGAAGTAACAGGGAACGTGGTCAGTATTTGCTAAAAGGCAGCAGCTTATGGCATTGCTATGAAATAGTGGTGTTAAACTTTCAGAAGCAAAGATCCTACTGATGGATCAGTAATTAAAGCACAGCTTGATCCAGGGGAGCTCCTCTATTCGGTCAGTGCTTGCTGGAAAACAACTAAATATTTCTGGGGACTTTTGAAAAAATTACTTTTGGTACTATCCCCACAAATCACAATGTTCCATTTCAAAGTTGCAGCTTCTACTTGTAGATCTCTCAATATTTCAATAGGATGAAAATATTTAAAATAGACTACATCCTTAGTGCAGTCATGCAAACTTTTCCGCATCAACTAGGACAGTTTCTATCTTCTGATTCCTCTCTCACGCTTAATTCTATTTTGGATTCTGCTACTGATTGTCTTGGTGAAGTTGGTGTGCAAGTGGGACAAGTTATCAAATGCAGATATCTGAGATGCAGAAACTTGCTCCCTTCACAAATGCTAGTGTAATGTGCTATCAAAGAGCAGCTATTTTTATTTTACAGTGGGAAAAATGAAGTGATATGCCTTAAGGAAAACAAAACATTTCAATGATAAAATCAGGACAAAACCCAACACTTTCTGACTGTTTAATAGTTTTCTGACTGGTACTATACACAGAACTGGCAACCGTATTTACAGGAAAGAGCGTCCAACAGTTCATATCTGGAGATCCTCATTTGACTTTGCAAAGCTTTCATACAGCTGAAAGTTTTCACCGTTGGTATCACTAAGAATGCCCATCATTAGAAAATGTTGGCAAAAGTGTTGTCATCGCTGAGAATAAGACAAGACAGGAAATATGCCTCCTTTTGGGGGGTTCAGTCACTGTTGAGAACACGACCAGGTGAGAAGTATGCCATGTTTTCTGGGTTAACCAAAATACAGGTAACGCTTTGGGAAGCTCTTCAATAGCTATGAATTTGATGGAGAATTTCCTGTTTGGAGAGGTGGGGATTGCACTATATGAGAAACTTCTCAACTTCCAAGCACACAACAAATGTAGGGTGGAAGTGCTCAGGAGACACTGCTGCTCCAGTCTGTGGAGAAAGTTTCTGAACTCAGCAGAGTCTGGGCCAGCCTCATGCTCTTGTGAAGGCTCCAAGGCAAGAATCAGCACAAGGCGGCGACAGTCCAGCACAGGATACACACTTATCACAAAGAAATTATGACATGCAAATAGCTGGACAGTGTGTTCAGTTCATCTCAACTTGATTGGGAGCCAGGAATAAACAGGTTTCTTCTATCAGTGTACAATCTATGAAAGGCAGTGAGAACACAATGTTTTAGCATCTTTTCAGGACGGACTACCTGGGGAGTACAGCCTATCTCTTAGTGCACAAGCTCAAAGGGCAGAGGTCAGTGCTGTGAATCACAAACATCTTAACTTGCTGGTGAATGTGCAAGTGTCAACGTGCGTGGTGTATGCATAGGAGGTCTGCATTTTCACCTTCCCTTTTGTAAACCTAGATGGTTATTCACACACACAGCCCCAGCAAAAATGTACATGCACTGAAAGAAAATCAGTCCCTCTAACATAATGAAATGGCAGAATTAAGCTTGCCTTTATTTTGGCATCCTATTGTGTATGTATATTATGATACACTTCTTTAATGACGCAACTGCATCGTGCTCCTTTCAAGAGATTCCTGCTTCATTCGGTACACAGGAACAGCTGAAATTTCTTAATGAGAATCTAAGCATGTTTTTTATTAGTATTTTCCTTCTGCACCCTCTTTTGTTTACTGAAATCGTTCCCAGTACAGCTCTGAATAGAAAATTAAAAATGTAATATTGCATGTCATTATTCTGAAAGTTCAACTCAGCTGCAGCTGAGTGCTAAGACTCAGTACTTCTAAACAGAAAACCAAAGAATGCAAACTAAACAAGCTGTGAAAACCTAGTTTTCAGGCTTTGTGTCCCCCAGGTTCTGTGACACAGCCATGTCCAGCTACATTCACTGTGGCACTAGTACGCTCCTTGAAAGCTCCCCACTCATCCGTAAAAGCCACCACATTCTGCAGCAAACACAGCAGAGACCTTTCAGAGAGCAGCATGTTTTGGCCCAACCTCAGAAAACAGACATCTTCTATTCTCGCCGGTCAGTTACACAAATGTCCTGACTGATTGTCTCTAGGATATGTTTGCTCAGTACAGAATTTTACAGAACACAGAATACCTAAAGGTATCATAGCAAAATGTGAAGTTGAAAACCTGAAATGCCCTCTGATCTGTCCCAGAATTGACCAATACATCCAGTACCTACACACACGCAGAGAGAACGGACTCCTCTTTTCAAAGAGAGGTGGACAGATTGATCAAAACGCACAGAATAAGGCAAAGCATCTATTCCTCCTGTTTCCCAGGAGGCAACACGAGTGACGCATTTGTGGCACTGGGAGCACTGGGCTGAGAGCTGCCTGTAAGGCACTGGCAACTGCAACATGGGAGCCTCCACCTTCAGACTGCTTGGAGGTCTGATGTGCTACACCAATGAAAAAACAACACAAATAGACTGTATCTTAAAAATAAGCTGAAGTGGAAACCCATAATCCATTTAAAGGTTTCACGGGAGAATCTGTTCAGGAAAACCATTAAGTATGCTCTCTGTGTGGTTTAGCTCTTTCACCCATGACTTTTTAACCTACCAGCTCCAGGGGATTGTCAATAAAGGTGCAGGTTTCCATATGTAGGTGCCCTCTTGAGTGCTCTAGGGTACTCTGCCAAGCCTCCAGGCACTAATGCAGGGGGCATGAGGGTCCAGGAGGTTCTATGTTGTACCTGCAGCACTGTAGCTTATGTCCAGGCATCTGCCTTGCTCCTCAACAACTGAGGTTGTCAGTATTTCAGCATGAATTTGCTGCCATACACACAATGCTCCCACATACCTGCCAGCTGCAGTAGCCTGGCCAAAGCAAGATGCCAAAGGCAACAGTGAGTCACTCCAGTGTTCACCCCAAGATGCTGTTGCGTGGGGAACATGGGTCGTTCTTGCTGTGTTTTTGTTTTTAATGGGGCTGAAGCTGTACTTCCCACAGAGCTTAAACAGTGGAGAAGAAAGTCTTAGGTGTCTTTTCAAGGGTGGATAGCTTGGGAGGTTCCTTTTCTTTTAAACTAACCTCAGCAGAAGAATGAGGAAACAGTCAGATAAGTGTTAAAATGAACGATGAATCCACACATCAGATAACTGACCCAGTTTTGAAATAATATTATACTTCATTATTTTAGATTGAAAAACAAGACTGATCAAAACTTCAGAGATTAAAACTGCTCCAGCTGCAGCCAATGGAAATGTTGTCTTTGACTTCAGAAGAAACAGAAAATGTCTTGAGTTAATCCACAAATACTTTGAAACACTGGAGTGATTACTAGTTGCTGGCAATCATTAGCTTTCCTCCTTTTCCTCCACCTGAATGATGTTAAATATTTCATGGGCAGTACATTTCATTACCATTTATTTATTTGCTGTCTAGCTTCATAGTTTCTCTATGATTTTTCCTCTAGATTTTTGAGAGGAACATAAAAAGCTGGTCTGTTTCCAGAATCCATGATAAGAAAAACTCCAGTTAAATAAACAAACAAAAAACGGAGAAAGAAAGCCTACCTAGGTCCTGTAGAGATGGCAAGAGAGATTGCTGTTACCTCTTGTTGGGAGCTGAGAGATGAGTTTAGAAAATACACAGATTTTATTGACCATCTTCCCTTAGGACAAAACCTTGTTGCTGCTGTCTCACTGGCCCAAGCTTTACTCGCTTATATTCGCTCTGTCAAAGACAAATCCATAATGACAAATAAAAATAAGACATTTATGCAGGATGATGTTAAAGGTGGAGTGTGCATGAACAGAACTTGATCGCTTGTTATTCAGGGGTAGTGGCACTTTACCACAAGGTGGATGAACCAGTTTACCACTGCATTAAAGATCTTGTTTCCATTTTCTCCTCTTCCTTTGCTTAGACCCAGACCCAGTCACACAACCCTACGCTCTCCTTGCATTAGCTTTGTTGCTCTTCAGTACGCTCACACTTTGAGTCAACTCCATATGCCATTAGAAACAATTCACCTTTTTTCCAGTTTAATATTCTTTTTTATTCCAGTAAGTTGAATTGACTCGGTGCAGGGTCAGAAAACACAAGCCAATGCATGTGAGGGGAGGAAGGCCAAGGCAGGAGGAGAGCAGGGAGAAGAGCACAGAGCCTCTTCCTTTATGTGGAAAAGAGCTGTTAGACCATCTCAAGCCCAAACACGTAACTTCACCTCTGGCAGCTCTGCCGTAGACACTTTAATTCTTTGTAATGTGCCCTGTAAACATGTCTTAACAGCCATCTGTTAAGCCAATAGCTTGAATCAGAGGATTGAGCAATAACATGGTGCATGCTGAACATAAAGATCTCCAAGAGAAAACTATCTTGGAGACCAGATATTAAAAACGTTTAGAGGCCTAAAATGTAGGGTAGCATCTACTGAGGTGTTTCCACAGTACTTAGCTATCCCTTGAGAGCTGTGCATGTCTTTCTAGTTGTAGCATCTTTGTTTTCGAGAACCTGGCCCTCACCTCCACACAACCTTCCTGATTATTTAGGACCCTGTCTTGCTTTCTACCACACAATCTGAGAAACAAGTGTGGTAACACCACCAAACACCCTGCAGCACATGGTCTATGGTTACTTCTTCTAACAGCAGTGTTTACGCAGTGTGTGGAAGCAGTGGTGAGACAGCCGCTGGCAGAGCTGTTCCCTCACACAACACCAATTTCTCACATGGAGCAAGTAGAGCTATTGAGCTCATATTCCGTCCATTCTTCAGGACCTTTCCCATTCAGGAATACAAGCTGCCAAAGAAATATACAAGTGGGATGTAAAATTATTTGAATATCTAACTACTCAATGGAAGGCCAATGTTTATTTTTTGACGTAGATGGTCTAATTGCAAATTGGCATTTCAGCATTTTCAGCTAGCTTAGCTAGCTGCATGTTTTACTTTTGAGATGCCTGGAACATGCTAAGGCTTATTAATAAATTTAATCTTCTGTTACATAGAGCAATAAACAGGTTTCTACTTGGGATTTTGAACAACTATTTCATGATTTAGTTAAAGCCTTTTCCTTGGTAGAGTGCCACAGAACTATACAGCTCTTATGAAAAGGAAGATTAGAGCAGACTGGTGGGACTGGAGTAATGAGAAATTAAGGAACAAAGGTTTCTCATGGGATGATCCAAATGACCAAAAACTCCACACGTGTATGTATACACTAAGATACTATGATTCCTGTATCAAAGCCCAAGAAGAAAATAATGACCATTAGACTGAATTATTTTGAGCATGGAGTCTTTTGGCTATATTTGCTGTTCTTCCTTCTAGCTCTGCTGCTATACAACTAGAACTGCCTGCACTGAGCAAATGGTGAGTCCTTCTCTGCCTCTTCAACACCATGCTTGGATCTGTGCAGGGCACAGACCCCACCAGTAACGCTGCCTTGGCACTGCTACTCTGCGACCCTGGTTTTTGAAAGAAGCAGCTGGCAGCAGCTAATCCCACAGGTAAAGTCCGGGAATCCTGGTGTCAGCGCCACACAGCGTGGGAGGGCTGTGGGTTTGGCAAGCAGACAGTTGCTTTTTTACACAACTGTGCAAAGTACAGTTCTGGTGATAAAACATTACAGTACATCACAGGTTATTGGGACAAGGGTTACATTTCCCCTAGTTTTATCACAGTGCCTGATGCATTCTTTGGCAGAAATGGCAATCTGGACAAAGATTAAAGACAATATGGATGTGAATAACTGGGTGACCACCTGGAGGCTGTATTACTGTTACTGGCAGTATTAGCAAGGGTTAGAAATGTGACGCATATAATAATCATTTACAGGCACAGGCGAGAAACCAGGCAGTTATTTACTATAGGCTTCAAATACGAGAACAATGGAGCCTTGGGGGATTAGGTAATGCAAAGCATGGTTTGGGTTCCAACTCTTACCTCACCTGCTCAGCTTAAGTTATTTCTTCATTCTATAATGCCTCCTGAAAGGCATATCTATTACAGGGCCTGAGCTGAAATAGGGCGTATAAACAACTGAACCATGCACAAAGCAAGGTCATAAATGCAGACACAATTATATAGAGGTGTAGCACTATCTTAAAAGCTTTTTGCCTATCTTTATCATTTTATGATCATGGCCTTAGTATCAGCTGTTGAATGGCCTGGAGAATATGGCTTGTCAACCCTCCCAAGGGAACCAGCCTGAGAAAGGGTGAGGACACAGCACACACTCCATCTACCTGCTCCTCTGACCTTCTCACAGATCTTACCAAATCCTACTCTGCTACCTCATTTTCTTCCTGAAGATTAGGCTGTTTCCTGCTGCTGTTTTATCTAAGGTATGAACACTTGTAGGTATGGCTATTTAAAACACAAGAGGATTATTCCCATTTGATTTATTGTTACATGTCCAAAGGCCTACAGAATGAGCAATTGTGTAAATACTGGCTACTCCCACCAGAAATCAATCCACCAGAACTTACACACAATACTGAATGGTGAAAGGAGACAGAACAGCGACACACAAAAAGCTGCCAGGCAATGAACAAATACACAAAGGAGGGAAAAAACAGATTTTTTTTTTTTTTAATTTCTGATATTTCCAGCTTTACAGATTTATTACTGAGGCAGTTTATTATCTTGAGCTCACCTGACCTGAATGCATGTGGGTATGGAAAAATCAGAGATTCATATTAGGTACCCACACACCTCTCAGACATCTGCTTTCTCTGACAGGGATACTTCACTACATAAGGGCAAGGATACAGCAAACTGTTCCCAGGATGGGAAGAACCTGGATTGCTGCCTAGCAGAGGAACATGCCTCCAAGCCACTCCAATGCCTCCAGTGCCACTGAGCTCAGGCCACCTGCCGTGGCTCTCCCCAAGGCAGGAGCACAGCACGGTGCTACAGTCCCTCTGCCCCTCGGTGGGCTGGGGTGTACCTAGCACAGCAGCTCACTGGCTCTGCTTTTATTTCCGCAGCTGGAAAATGCTTAAGGCTGAAAATTGGTGTTAAGAAGAAAGAGCTGCTACTAATGCATCTTACTCAGGAATTCTGCTTTTTTCACTATGGATCAGTACTTTATGCTTAGCTGCTAAACTTCTTGACAAAAAAAAATATGCTACAGTTTGTGTATGGCAAGAAAGATGAGGCAGTTGCTAAAAAGAAAAATATGATTAATTTCTTCTGCTTTTCAACTAACTTTTGAATGCTCCAACTAATATTCAACTAATATTTGGGGGTTGTGGGTTGTTTTCAGGAGAAGTTGATGATGGAGTTAGAACTTTTTGGCGTATCCTCTTTCAGTGCACAGACCTACCCTCATGCTTGTGGTGAGAATCCAAGTAACCAAGGAATTCAGTCACTTTATTAAGCTGCACACATGTCCAAATTCAGTCCTTTGTAAATCTCAGATGTCAACATAGACTTTGACAGAACTTTGCACTCAGCCCCTGTTTCAGGTCATACCTCTATCGGTTCTCCTCTCTTATGCCTAAAAAGGAATTTTACTGCTTCTGATACTCATGATGAATGAAATTTAAAGAAAATACCTTGGCATATGGAAAAGAAGATAATCCTATAATATAGACTCTCCACCTTAGCAGATGCTAGAAAGAAGATAAACTGTGGAATTATTTGGAAGTTCTTATTTTCTCTGGAAGTACTTCAAATCCTGTGGGCATCACCAAAGAAGAGAGGTAAGGACACAGTGACAGGTAAATTGGAAGGAGAGGGCATCTCCAAGGGAACAGATAGTGGCAGGAAAAAAGGTGAACAGTATGCAACAGGCATCAGTCACCACACTAGACTACTCTGAGAGGTAGTGGCTCAGCAATCGGCACACAGAGTAACTCACACACTACAACTGCTGCTATTACCACCAGCAGCATTCATGACATGATTAGATATGCCAGAGTCAATCAAGACACCATAATCATGTATTGCGCACAGTCACAGAAAAGAATATGTGGGCTACTAAGAAACCAGAAATTTAAGTTCTTTGCAAAAGAAACGTGCTGATACAGACCAAACTGATGAAAAAATGTGATGATTTTCACTTTTAACATAAACACATGAAACCTTACAAACTAAAATGTACAAGTCATCCTATTGAAGTAAAAAACTCCAATACTCAAAAACCAATTCTATGAATGAGAAATCCCACAAAAAGAAACAACCTAGAAATGGACCACTCACCCCATGACAGAACTTAATCCTACTACAGTAATTTCCACACATTAAGTGACAGCAAGAAAAACAAGTTTTAAAGCCATTCTGAAAAGTCAAAGCAGTGTCTTTCATACATTAATTGAGAGGTTAGCTTGGAGAGGAACCAGCACTCTAACTTTAATTGGAATAAGTCTCCATCAGTCATCTTCCTCACTACAGAGCAGGAAGATCTTTACTTGAAGATCCTTCACTTGAATCTTTCCAGTGTTATGACTTCCCCCTCCCTCCAAACAGATTATTTAATCCACCTTGCTAGTTGACAAGACTTTCTGTATCAAGAAATAATTGCCTGGGCACAGATCTCTCCAGTGCCTGAAGAAATGCCTGGAGACCTCCTCCCCAAAAAGGAAGCAGTTAGCACATCTGCTGCTCACTTGAGTCAATTATACTGGAGAGAGGTGAACATCATAAATTATAAATCTGGAAGCATAAAAATTTCCCACCAAACACACTATTCTAAAACTTATAAAGTGGATTGTTCCATCTGAAGTCTCTTCATATTATTCAGAGAATAACAATATTCAGCAACGTCAGCTTGCCAATCACCTTGAACAATGCTGCTTTAAAATTTTTTGCAGATGATTCATGAAGAAAAACAAACCTTTCTTTCTTCCCTGTAATAATAGCCTAACAGACATCTACCTTTTACTTATCAGGATTCTGTAGGAGTGGTCTCACCCATGAGTCTACACATCTTTCATCTCTCCCAGTGGATATATTCTCAAAGTGCCAAACTACTCTATTTAGATTTACTGGCACCTGACTTGAATAGCTTTTCAGACACACAAAATATCCAGCCTGTCCAGATCCCTCTGCAGAGCCTCCCTACCTTCAAGCAGACCCACACATCCACCCAGGTTGGTGTCATCTGCAAATTCACTGAGGGTGCACTCAATCCTCTCATCCAGATCATTGATAAAGGTGTTAAAGAGAACAGACCCCAACACTGAGCCCTGGAGAACACCACTTGATCTCCTATGATTTTGTAACTTCAGTACATATTTATTTCTTAAAATATTTTTGTTTCCTAGCACAGACATTTCTGGGTGTTGTCACGCTGCAACAACACTATAAGTAAACACACAGCTGAATCTCACCTGGAAACAATTTTTCCATCTCTGTTAAAATAAATAATATTTCCTTTTTACACTCGATACAGACAATTTGTGTTCCTTTTCATACGAGGCAAGTCTTCTCTTAAGTAGCTGTTCTAAAGCAGGGAGGGGAACAAAAATAAGAGCTGGTATTTGGTTAACTGGGAATACAATTTAATTAGTGTGATTATTCTAATTGCTTCAACTGGAACACAAACTTCAAAAACAAAAAAACCCAAGAGAAAATGTACTAAAGTCTCACTCCCTGGTCACATTTCCCAGATAAATGCTAATTTGCTCTGTGTTCGGTGGATGCTGCTTCAGGAAAGGGACATAGTCCCCACATGAGACTGAAAAGCAGCTACTCAAGAGATAAGGAAATAATAAAGTAGCCTAGTCATAAAATGGAACTTGTTGAAGAAAAGGGAGAGTTTACTCTTACAAACATTCCATGTTGCTAAGTTTAGCAAAGGAAGTTTTTCAGGAGGAGATTTTTTCTTTCCACAAAATGCTTTCCTAGAAAACATGTTTTTTTCACAAGTTGGATCCGTGAGGTTTTCCTTTGGACTGTCCAGAGCAACTAGTCAAGTCTTGGGGTGAGCGATATTGGTATGGAGCTAAACTAATGTCATCCAAAGTACTGCCTGTATGTATAGAGCAGCTTTTTTTTTTTCCTATTAAGCGTACTGCAAATAATTATCCTGATAGTAAGTGTACTGGAAATAATTATACAACATTATGTATGTAGGCAGACATTATACAATGGTGGTTTGTCTTCAAGTCATATTTTTTGAGATACACAAATGAACACTTCTGCATGTGATGTTGTCAGCCGTAGGATGGCTTATACTCCTCCTCCGTGCCAGTCTCCTGCAAAGGAGAAAGACTATAGATGGCCCCATACTGCCAGAACACATCCATTAGAACTGAAGGGAAAAGACTTCAGCTGAAGACGGTAAACACCTTATAAACAGAGCTGACTTGTCATGCTGTTACGCTGAAGATTACAATGTGAGAAAACAGAGTTTACATTTTTATCAGTTTTACCAGTGCAGAAGGAAAATACCTTGGATTTCTGTTATAACCAGTGTACTAGTTCTATAGTGGCTAAGTCTAAGCACACAGGACTGGAAATAGGGCAGATAATGGCACTGAAATAACACAAAGCAATGCTGAGTTTAAACGTGGAGAAAGACACTGAAAATGTGCCTTTGAATTTCAGAACAAAGAGTAGTATTAGTGGTCAGCTGAAGAGTATGAACTGCACAATAGCAGCCTGCGTTACAATAAAGTTGATCGTGGTTTGGAAATTTTGTGTGTGCTGCTGGAAATGTTTAAAGTCAGTTACAAGAGCAGCACACTCAAAGCAGCTGGGTTCATATCAAATACCTAATTCTTTCAAAAACATCTCTCAGCAACACGGTGCTCTCGCTATCAGCCAAGTGAACTGGGAGCACGCATCCTAAATAACCCAGACATGTTTCCCCAGATTCATAAAGCGACAATGTTAGGTTTGCTCTGATATAATAAAATTTGCTCCAAAACCAGGCTAGACTGCCCCAAGAGAAGGAAAGGGGCTAACATAGCTGGCAGAAAAGCCATTAGGCACCTCTTGGCCACATTTGCCACTGCTGGGGCTCCTCAGGTGCTCCAGCTCAAACCTGAAGTTGTGGAAAACCTGAGGCTGGGTGGCAGCGTGGTGGCACCAACACTGAATCTCGATCTGTTGGTGCAACTGTCCTCAAATATGCAGGGTGGTGCACAATGTCTCTTTGTCTTCTCAGATCTGAAATGAAGTACAACTTGGCTTTCATGTGAGGAATATACCTCATTAGACTCCTGTTGCCAAGCATAAGATTTTTTTGACCTCCTGATTTTTCATAAATGGAAAAGACTGTGGGATTTTTTTTAAGTAAAAGAAAAGATTGTTTTCTTCTCCCTCAAACAAAGTCAACAGACCGTCTCCAAATTAAAACAGTACGAACAACAGCATTGCTTTCAATTTGTTCAGCAATTACAATTTCATCCAAAAACATGAGTTTTAAAAAAGTCATGAGCCTCTAAAAACAGAATCACAGAATCATTTTGGTTGGAAGAGACCTTTAAGATCACTGAATCCAACCGGTCACCCTGCACTGCCAGGTCACCACTAAGCCATGTCCCTCAGCACATCTACAGTTCTTTTAAACACCTCCAGGCACCACTTCCCTGGGCAGCCTGTTCCAATGCTTCACAACCATTTCTGTAAAGACATTTTTCCTAATATCCACCCTAAATCTCCCCTAGGTGCAACTTGAGGCCATTTCCTCTCATCCTATTGCTTGTTATTTGGGAGAACAGATGGACCCTCATCTCACTACACCTCCTTTTGGGTGGTTGTACAGCATGATAAGGTCTCCCCTGAACCTTCTTTTCTCCAGGGTAAACAACCCCAGTTCCCTCAGCTGCTCCTCTTAAGACTTGTGCTCTAGACCCTTCACCAGCTTCTCTGGTGCTCTAGACCCTTCTTGCCCTTCTCTGGACACATTCGAGCATCTCAATGTCCTTCCTGTAGTGAGGGGCCCAAAACTGGACACAGTATCCACGGTGTGGCTTCACCAGTGCCAAGTACATGGGGACAATCACTTCCCTGCTCCTGCTGGCCACACTACTGCTGATTCACGCCAGGATGCCCTTGGCCTTCTCAGCCACCTGGGCACACTGCTGGCTCCTATTCAGTCGGCCATTGACCAACACCCCCAGGTCCTTTTCCATTGGGCAGCTTTCCAGCCACTCCACTCTGCCCCAAGCCTGTAGCGTTGCAGGGGTTGTTGCGACTCAGGTGCAAGACCCAGCACTTGGCATTGTTGAAACTCATACAATTGGCCTCAGCCCATTGATTCAGCCTGTCCAGATCCCTCTGTAGAGCCACCTGACCTTCAAGCAGATCAACACTCCTGCCAAGCTTGGTGTCATCCGCAAACTTACTGAGGGTGCACTTGATCTCTGCATCCAGATCATTGATAAAGACTTTAAAGAGAATAGACCCCAACACTGAGCCCTGAGGAACACCACTAGTGTTCGGCCACCAGCTGGATTTAACTCCATTCACCACCACTCTCTGGCCCTGGCCATCCAGCCAGTTTTTTTATCCAGCGAAGAGTACACTCATCCAAGCCATGAGCAGCCAGTTTCTCCAGGAGA
>NW_010429639.1:44370-46810 GCF_000710305.1 Buceros rhinoceros silvestris
GCAGACTGACAGGCCTGTACTTCTACAGATTCTCCTTCTGTCCTTTCTTGTACATGGGCATCACATTTGCTAACTTCCAGACAACTGTGACCTCCCTGGTTAGCCAGAACTGCTGGGAAATGATGGAAGTGGCTTGGTGAGCACATCCACCAGTTCCTTCAGTGCCCTTGGGTGGTTCCCATCCAGCCCCATGGTCTTGTGCATGTCTAAGTGGTGCAATAGGTCACTGACCATTTCCTCTTAGATTATGGGGACTTCATTCCACTCCCCGTCTCTGTCTTCCAGCTCACAGGGCTGGGCACTCAGAGAACAACTGGTCTTACTATTAAAGACTGAGGCAAAGAAGGCATTGAGTACCTCAGACATTTCCTCATCCTTGGTCACTGTGTTTCACCCCACATCCAGTGGAGGATAAAGATCCTCTTTAGTCCTCCTTTTGCTGTTAATGTTTTATAATAACATTTTTATTATCTTTTATAGCTGTGGCCAGATTAAGTTCTAGTTGGGCTTTGGCCTTCCTAATTTTCTACATGCAAAAACCTTGTAGTCTTCCTGAGTGTCCTAACCCTTCTTCCATAGGCCATAGACTCTTCTTCCCGAGTTCCAGCCAAAGCTCTCTGTTTAGCCAGACCGGTCTTCTACCCCGCCAGCTCATCTTATGGCACACTGGTACAGCTTGTTCTTGTGCCTTAAAGGTTTCTGTCTTAAAGAATGTCCAGCCTTCCTGGACTCCTTTGCCCTTCATGACTGCCTCCCCAGGGATTCTGCCAGTCTCCTAAAAAGGCCAAAGTCTGCCCTCTGAAAGTCCAAGGTGGCACTTCTACTGATCCCCTCCTTACTTCCTCAAGAATCAAAAACTCTACTATCTCATGATCGTCGTGGCCAAGACAGCCTCCAACCTTCACATCGCCCACAAGTCCTTCTCTGTTCACTAGGAACAGGTCTAGCAGGCAGCCTTCCCTAGCTGGCTCCCTCACCAGCTGTGTGAAGAAGTTGTCTTCCACACAATCCAGGAACCTCCTGGACTGTTTCCTCTCTGCTGTATTGTATTTCCAGCAGCCATCTGGTAAGGAGAAGTTCTCCCACCAGAACAAGTGATACTGACTGTGTGACTTCTCCCAGCTGCTTATAGAATATTTCTTATACTTCTCGGTATAAGAGGTATAAGCCTGATTGGGTGGTCCATAACAGACTCTCACATGATATTTGCCTTGTTGGCCTTCCCCCTGATTCTTACCCATCAACACTCAACGCTATTGTCACCATTATTATGCTGAAGACAATCAAAACACTCCCTAACATACTGGGCCACTCCACCACCTCTGCTTCCTGGTCTATCCTTCCGAAAAGTCTATAGCCATCCAATGCAGCGCTCCTGTTGTGCAAGTCATCCCACCATGTTTCCATGATGGCAACTATATCATCATTTTCCTGCTGTGCAATGGCTTCAGACTCCTTGTCTGTTGCCCAGGTACGTGCATACAGTACATTATAAATTAAATGTTTGTAACTTTAGTTACAATGGTCACTGCTTGTTCTTGCTGTCAATGCTGTACTTTGTGAACAAACTTACATAATTTGAAAAATAACCAAGATATAAAACATTTTACATTTTAGTGGTTTTGCTTTAATATTTTATATTTTCCACTAACGCATTTTATATTTATTATTCTAATGTGTTGGGAGCTTTCTTATCCTTGAGGCACCTCGTATTCTAGAAGAAAGGCAATCGGGCAGTTCTTGTCAGTCTAGTCATTCAGTTAATGAAATATCTAATAATACAGTTCATCCATTAGTGGCCTATATCACAATGTAAATATTCTACGAATTCTCAACCCCTTAGCCATGCAATCCTACTGCATACCAGCCATGCCTGACCCCAAGGCCTACAAAGAGCAGGCTCTGTGAAAGTAACAAAAACCAGGGTCCAGGCATAATGAATTTCAGCTTCTCAGAAGTGAGATAATTTCTCTTCATGTTAATGTTCAGTTCCTTCTTTTTGTCTCTCCATTGAGGAAACACTCTAAGTACCATTGATAGGCCTTCCTTCTACTTCCTATCAAAGGTGAAGTACACAGTGTGACGGGCCTCTGCTTCCTCTTTCCTGAGATGACTGCAGTTCCGATTCCCTCTAGGTCAATTCTCGGGCATAAACTCATTTTTAACATCTTCATTAGTTGGGCCTTTTCTTGGCAGAGCAGGATGCCTGAGCAGAGGTATGGGGAAGATGAGGTCTCTCTCTCCGGAGTCCTCACTCCACCCACTCGAAGCATCCATCGGCACTTAGAGGTGTGTGCTCTGATCTATGATGAACACACAACAGCTTCCAGCCCACTGCCCACGTTTTAGGACCGTTCAGTGAGGACCGTTCTTTACTGAGGCACTTTTAGTCACAGCTTTGTCAGAGAAGGATCCCTCTTCACCCGGAACACCAGCCCAG
>NW_010429640.1:0-56398 GCF_000710305.1 Buceros rhinoceros silvestris
TTATAATGATAGAAGATATATATAAACATATAAATAGATGTATTAATAATTAATATTTAACATAGTAACCTGAATTTGGATGGAAATTTAATTAAAGATGTATAAAAAGTGCAAGTTACAATTGCTTTTTATTAGGTGAATAAACCTACCAGAAAACATAAATTTATCTAAACTTTTAAACTTAAAATATATATCAGATTTATAACAAAAAATAGCTGCTAGCAAGCTTACGCAACTGCGTAATCACTGTGTCTTTCAGGATTTTGGAACTAATAATACTTCTTGGGTCTCACCTTTACTAGTAAACTGAAACAGAAAAAAAATCCTCCTTTCCTGTTTTCCTAATGCACACTTTTTGGAAAAAATGTGCTGGAATAAGAGGAAGAGCGAGCTTCCCCTGCAGAGGCAGAGGAAAGCTGCTCTAGGGCATGAGCTTGGGCTCCAGCTGGGTGGCTGCTGCCCCAGCCCTGCTGGATCTCTGTGATACCATTCATGATCCTGCTGTTCACCGGTTTATATATAATCTACACATGCATTTAATTTCATTATGTATTTTTTAGTACTTATTACGTATTTTAAATGTAATCTCTCATGCCAGTTACTAGTTTCACATTTATGCTCCATTGATTCACTTCAAAAGTTAATCCAATGCTTAACTGAAAGTTGATTTTGACTGGAAATAGCCAAATTGGTAATAGGAGGTGAAATGGCCTAATTGAGGCTGCAAATCTTAACTCTGACCCTTCATCAATCCGCATATTTTTTTTTTTGACAGAATAATGTACTTTCAAGTAGCTACAGACCGCACCTTGAATGCTGGCGGGTAAATCAGAAGTGTGCAATTTCATTAAACCTGCTTATGTCTAACGGGACAGGACACCTACTGCATGCTGCTGAACGACCACTTGGTGGCAGAGATTGCCAAGATTTCATTATAACTTCATTTTTACACATAATTCTTAAACTCCCTTTAAGCTTCATGCCTATGGCTTTTTCCTCTCCCCAAAATCACTACTAGAATAAACTCAACCTGTCGCTTTAATGACTGAACTAGAATTCATCTTTTTAAGTTAGTATCTATTGACCATTTGCACACGAGTAACCGGAGGGGAAAAAACATAATTTAAACAAAACAATTATATAAAACCCAACAAAAAGAACCCTCCTTCAGAACTGTTGTGTATAAGAAGAAATGCAGCCTATATGGCATAAGACTCTTAGAAAACACCTTCTTTGAACTTGCTACTTATTTCACTGTTCTCTAGAATTACTGAAAATTCGATGCAATCAGAATAGCAATATAATTACTGTGGCTGTTTTGTGGAGCACTTTGTTAACGCCTTAAATCCCAGTTTTCAGAAGCAGCTGACAACTTGGAACGCTAGTCAATTGTATATGCTTGGACCAGAAGGGAGGGTTCCCAGAAAAATTACTCCATTTGTGCTCCCATAACCAGAGGTCACTTGTGAACATCTCAGAAACACTTTTTAACACCAGGAAGATCAAAGATAACATTTGATTATTGTTTGAGTGAGGTTTTAAAGCTATTTCAATAACTTGTTGCTCCTTATTTCTGTTCTGAAGGGGCATGTTTGAAGAAAAAGGCTTAAATACATCATGTTGTTTTTTAGCTTAGGAAGATAATTTCAGTGACTCCTAAACCATAAACTTTCTCATATACAAGGCAGTTTTTCAATTTAGAATAGAAGTCAAAGTAGGTTTCTTTAAAACTCTCCCTTTTCTTCACCTATTTCTCTCCATTTTTGGTCTGAACTCCTTGGCCACTTGATGTTTTAAACACCAGTTGTAGCCTGAAACAGCAGAAATCCACGGGTTTTAACCAACAGCCTGAAAGAAAACATTTTCACGGCCTTTATTGTTACATGTAGATATGCCTCGAGAAATTAGTACCTGGTGTGCTACACTTCGAACACAGCTATGTAAACCACCTGCCGTTCAGCACTGATGGCATCTGGCTTCAGTAATGAAGGCAGAGCCGGCTCTAGGGACAGAATTTCCCCCCTTCCCATCCTAATCCCTGTCTTTACACTCCCTCTGGTGCTGCTGCAGCTTTTGCACCATGAAGATGCAGGCTCTGCAGGAGGAGGACCCCCAGGCTGGGTCTGAAGCAGTAAACTCAAACATGTGTTAGCATTTCTGTGCACTGCAATGCAACGTCTTCCTTCAGGAAACTTCTAGTGCCCAGGTGGGACTTGCACCAGAGCGACTGTCTCTCCACCTAGGCACAGATTGGCAGCTGAAATGGCCTGGGGACAATAGCTTACAGCAACTTACTCTGGGAGGAAAACTACTCTAATGGGGTAAGCCGTTCCTGAGCTGGCCTCAGTGCCCAGATAAGCTCCCTGCCACATTTGGTTTACTAACTCTTGGGTCTGGTCTTGACAAATCTTATCTTTGCACGGGTTATTGTGTTTACAGCAGCTCCTTGTTCAGCAGTCACAGCAGCACCAACCTACTCAGCACAGGATGAGTCCAAAGTCAAAACCCCAAAAGCCTGGGGATGCCTTTGAGATGTCATAAAACAGCCTCAATAACGAATCATCAACAGTAGGTCAAAATGTGACACAAAAACATTTTAGTTACTTTTTAGAAGTGCGAAGAACAGCAGCAACTGATAGATTCAGCTAAAGTCATCTCCATGGTATGTGATAGTTCAGAAGGTGAGTAAAAATGTAATCATCTGGAGGTGTCAGTCACCCTCCTGGAAGCGATCGATGCGACTGAGCAGCTGTAGGTTTTCCAAAATTTTTTGGTTTTGGGGTTTTTTTTAATTGAGTTTGCAGTTTTATAGCTTCTTTGGCTGGGGAGTAAGCACATTTCATTTAGCACTAGTTATAGCACAACCTGCAGTGAGTGGAAAGCATTAATATTTGAAGACTAAAAATTAATTAAGGGTTAGCAAAAAAAATCTGATCCAACAATGGTTGCATCTTCACAGCTCTGTTTCAGAGGGACTGCTGTAAAAGCAGACACTACTGTTACTCTTCCATCTAGGATGGGTAAATATTACATTCTGCACCCTTCTAGCCATCCGAATTGCTAGGTTTGAATATAATTTTGGAAAGGAATGATGAAAATCCAGCCTCTTTCCTTAGGGTGTAAGAGTGGGATTTTTAAGAGTATCTGCTTTATGAGAACATAAATTTAATTTTAAAAAGTCGTTTAAAATAAGCTTCTAGCTTAGTGATGTGCTTTTCAAAGTTGCAAATTAAGTAAATTAGAAAATAAAATCCTTTGGTTTGTTGTTTCTCAGCGCCACTGAATTTGAAGTTTATATACATCTCCTTAAAGTCATGAGTTATAGTGATGACTTTATCACTCATGGAAGTTGTGAAACCCATTTGCATCAAGCAGCTTGATGAAAAGTTTTGCAAATGTCAGAGTCATTATTAACTTGAGCAAATGCAGTAACACCTCTATTGGGTCTTAAATACATTCGGATTAGATTTCCCAAATAACATCAAGTGAGATCTGTGAAATGCTAGAAAAAATACTGGTAGCACAGATGAGACACCCTAAGTTAATAACAATCTTGACTTTGTAGTATCTCTATGTTTTTATAGACTACTATGACCTTAACCAGAGGCAGAGGCTTGTCAGAACCACAGATTTTCCCCTACAGCTCCTTTTTCTCCTTCCAGGATTGCAAACATTTTCTTTTCTCACCAACTGATAACTGTGATGGGAAAAATGCTTGTCATGTTGACGACAGATAGCTGACAGATGCATGTACATTCTTTACTGGGCGCCAGCCTAATGACTAATGACTCTTGACTACAGACAAGAACTCCTAAGCTTGAACAGACTACTGCCTACCAAAGATCCTTCCACAAAAAAATTTTCCATAAATGACACACTTGTTTCTGCCACCACAACAAACCTGTGATCTCTCTGTGTGTGAATGTTAGTTGCCATACGCTCACCTTTCTACTCACTATGTCTGATCAGTTGTCTTGCAAAGCTCTTCTTCCCTTCGATAGTGCTAGTCTTTACACTTCCAATACCACCTAACACCATGTGCTATGCCCCATGGTCTCCTAAAGCAAATAATTTGATTTATACCAAAACACTGACTGACTACAAACTCTTTAAATAAGCCCATGAGATACAGCAGTGAGTCAACTCAAGTGTTTTTTACTGTGCCTGTGTAAACAGAACAGATAACAGAATACTTTACAGAAAAAGCAAGCTGCATTCTCCGTGGAAGCAGAGACAGGCTGCAAAGGGGGAATTCGGAAACTGCCCAGGAATGAGAGGGTGGCAGTAGGAAAGACAAAGCTCACCTTAGCTGACAGTTGCAAGGGCAGTAAGAAAAGCAACAGCAGTAGGAGGCTGAACAAGGAAAATGTGGGCCTGTTGCTCAGTGGGGCAGGCGATTTAGTGACAGCTGACTCAAGTAATGCTGAGGGACTTGATGACTTCTTTGCCTCAGGCTTCACCATCAGTCTCTCAGGCCTCTGTGCTTAGTGAATAGATTTGAAGAGAAGAACAACTAGCTATGAAAGAGCATCCATTTAGGCGTTACTTGAGAGAACTTGACTCATGCAAGTCCACTGGACCAGTGGCTGCATCTACAGGTGCTGAGAGAGCAGACAGTCCTTGAAAATATGCCATCATCTTTGAAAGATGATGGAGACTGAGATAGGTCCCTAAAGGCCTATGACAAACCCATCTTTAAAAAAGGTAAAAAAAATGATCTGGACAACCACAGGCCTTCAACCTCCCTTCAGTAATTGGCAAGATAATGTGTTGAGTCCTCCTGGCACACATTTCTGGGCAAGTGGAAGAGCAGATGGTGACTGGGAAAAGTAAGTGTAGATTTATGAAAAATAAAACCTGTCTGACTATCTGCACAGCCTTCTGAGATAAAATGACTGGATTTGCAGATGAGGGGAGAGCTGGAGATGTCATCTACCTTGACTTTATCAAGGGTTTTAACTGTTTCTTAGAATATTCTTGTACCCACGTTGGGATATTTCTGTCTGGATAGGTGAACAGCTAGATGGGAAAAATCCTGGATGGATGGTTGGGCTTAGAAGGTAGTACAGGGGTCTTGTCCTGGAACTTGCCCTTTTAAACATTTATCAAAGACCAGGCATCAGAGGAGGTCATTGAGCACCCTCTTGTCAAGTTTGCAGGCAAAGCCAAAATTGGGGGGTGGGGGTGCAGCAGAAAGGCTTGAGGACAGGATGCCATCCAGGTGGACAGGGCTGAAGGGAAACCTGTGAATTTCAGCAAGGACAAACAGGAAGTAAATACTTTTTCAACGACACAAGCTGGGGACTGGCTGTCTGGTGAGTAGCTCTGCATAAAGGACCTGGGGCATTTGGGGGACAGTGAGAAAGATGTTAAAAAACTGCAGCAAGTTTAGCAGAGGGTTACCAAGATGTTTAAGGTTGGAGCATTTGCCCTGTGAAGAGTCGCTATGGAATATGGGCTTGTTCAGCCTGAAGCAAAGGTGGCTTCAGGCGCATCTAACAGCAGCCCCCACTGCACGTGGGGACATCGTTGAGGACATGGAGCTGAGCTCTTCACAGTGCTGCAGGACCGAAGATGAGAGGCAATGGATAAATTCAAACGAGGGGCAGAAGAAGCAACTTTTTCCCCATAAGGGACAGTCAGGTGGTGGCACATGCTGCACAGAGAGGTTGTACACTCTCCATCCTTGGAGGTTTTCAAGACCTGAATGGATGAAGTCCTGAGCAACCTGGCCGGACCTCTACAGCTGATATTGCTGTAAGCAGGAGGTTGGACCAGAGACCTCCTGAAGTCCCTCCCAGCCTGAATTATTCTCTGATTCTGTGACAAGAGGCAGGAACAACTGTAAATTTACAATGCTATTTTTTGTCTTAACTGATTACAGCTGTAGACAAATATTTTATATTAAAAAACAAAGAACTTCAGCCTGTATGTAGTGACTAGCTTCAGTATGAAGTAAGTAGATTGGGAAATTAATGAGAAAAACAGCTCAACCACAAAAATGAAGTTGAAATTGGTTTTATCTTTTAAAATCAGCAGTCGGTACACACATTATAAAATTACCTTGTTCATCTCTGCATCCTCCTGAAAGCTTTTATTTTGGCACAGAAATGGTTTAGAAATACACTTTTTGATTCTGAGTAGGAGATAAAGCAAAGATTTGGGGCTTGGCACTAAGTTGAAGGGTACTGGAAGAGTTCTCCCTTCTTCAAAGTAAGAAAACCAAAGTTTAGCCCTTGCAAATTTCCATTCCACATCAGCATCATCCTGTAAAACAGAAACACAGCTGTTAATATGTGGTTAATACCACCTCGACTATTGAAGACGCTGTAGCTAAACTTTATATGTGTTTTGAATGTAATTGGCTGAAGTGAATCTAAAACAGATTAAGAACTTGTTTATAACCTGTGAAAACCAAATTACAATGAATGGAACTGTTCTTGTTAATCAATTTAAAGTAATGCAATTACAGAAGAACAAAGAGGATTGGATTTAAATACTGGTTACTCCAGCGTGAGGGCTAATAGTCTGCAGTGCAGGATCACAAAGACAGACCTCGGTGTAAACACATAATGAAAGCTCTGACTTAAAAGCACACAATACCAGGTCCAAGTTTACAGCTTCATGGCAACACTCAAATTCATCCACCAGGTCTTGACTGAGTAGCCGCTTGCTTGGAACATTATCATGCTCAGTAAATAAAATGGAAATATCTTATTAATATAACAAAAATGTAAATCTCTCCGTGAGACTGCCAGCTCTGAGTTCTTATCTTACTGATCACTTCTGTAGCAATTAGTCTATTACCTTTTTTTGTGAAGAAGACATAGGATCGGAATTTTAAATTAAAATTTTATTCTATTACTTTAAACATTAAGTTAAATAAGATCAGGTGATTCTTACCTAACTCCCTCCACTTGCTGGCATATGAGATTAAATGAGGTACGTTATCATCAGCATGGTTTATGTGTATCATAGAATCACAGAATCACAGAATGCTTTGGGTTGGAAGGGATCTTTAAAGGTCATCTAGTCCAACCGTTCTTGCAGTGAGCAGGGACATCTTCAACTAGCTCAGGTTGCCCAGAGCCCCATCCAACCCAGCCCCGAATGTTTCCAGGGACGGGGCATCTACCACCTATCTGGGCAACGTGTGTCAGTGTTTCACCACCCGCATTGTAAAAAATTTCTTCCCTAGATCTAGTCTAAATCTCCCCTCCTTTAATTTGAAACCATTATTCCTTGTCCCGTCATAATAGGCCTTGCTAAAAAGACTTTCTCCATCCTTCTTATAAGCTCCCCTTAAGTACTGGAAGGACATAGTAAGGTCTTCCCAGAGCCTTCTCTTTCCACACTGGACAACCTCAACTCTCTCAGCCTGTTCTCATAGCACGGGTGCTCCATCTCTTCGATCATTTTTGTGGCCCTCCTCTGGAGCCTCTCCAACAGGTTCATTTGCTGAGGACTCCAGAGCTGGGTGCAGTACTGCTGGTGAGGTCTCATCAGAGAGGATTAAAGTGGCAGGATCATCTCTCTCAATCTGCTGGCCGCAATTCTTACAATACAGCCAAGGATATGGTTGGCTTTGTGGTCTGGGAGCACATATTGCCAGCTCACATCCAGCCTTTCATCCACCACTACCCCAAGTCCTACTCCGCAGGGCTGCTCTCAATCACATCATCCCCCAGCCGGTATTGGTACCAAGGACTGCCCCAACCACGGTGCAGGACCTTTTACTGGGCCTTGTTGAACCTCGTGAGGTTCACACAGGCCCACTTCTCCAGCTTGTCCAGGTCCCGCTGGTTGGCATCACGTTCCTCAGTCGTGCACCACTCAGCTTGGTGTCATCTGCAGACTTGCTGAGGGTGCACCCCATCCCACTGTCTGTGTCATTGATGAAGATATTAGACAGCACTGGTCCCAGTACGGACCCCTGAAGGACACCACCTGTCACCAATCTCCATTTGGACCACTACAATGAGACCATCCAACAATCCCTTATGTAACAAATAGTCCACCCATATCTCTCCAATTTAGAGAGAAGCATGTTGTAGGGGACCATGTCAAAGGCTTTACAGAAGTCCAGATAGAACCCCTGGTGAAGCCATGCTAGCTCTTTCCAATCACCTTCCTGTCCCCCATGTGCCTGAGCATCCTTAGGAGGATATGTTCCATGATCTTGTGAGGCACAGAGGGGAGGCTGACAGGTCAGTAGTTCCCAAGGTCCTCCTTTCTACCTTTTTTAAAAAAGGGAGGAATGTTGCTGTTTTTACACTCACCAGGCACTTCACCTGACTGCCAGGACTCTTCAAATATCATGTCTATTTTGGCTATTATTTATGATACCCAAAACTCTCACTTTATTCCTCCCTATAAAAGAGGGGTTACTGCAGAAAGAACTGACATCATGTTCAGGAACATGATTCAATATCACTGTAGGTGTTTCCAGAAGCTGTTCATACCTAGTCACCACATTTTTTTATAATAGCCTGGGTTTTATTTCTCTGAATAGTAGTTTGTTCTGTGGCCTCCTGAGTCTGAAGAATCTGAACCTCCCTAGAGAATATTCGTTGCTCTTGATAAAGCTGGACAATGCTACAGCCCCGAACCAGAGTTCAGAACCTGGGACCAGAGCTGTGTCAAACCTGAGTCTGCTGCTCTTTGGCCAGTGTCTCACCTAGAAAGGGCTGGCATGGCCTAGCTCCTAGAGATCTGCTTCCATTTTTCTAAACAATGACAACGTCTTAGCCCTTTGTTTTCCATGACACGCAAAAGTTCATGGTGATTTTCAGTAGCTCTGCTGAGTACTTTGTCAAGTAAAGTTTTTCACTGCAGAGGACTAGAGCAACTAGTTTATTTGAATAAAAGAAGAAAAGAGCAAGTCATTGATTTGCTTGCAAGGTCAAAGCATAGGAATGAGAACATCCTTGCAGCAAGAGGGACACTACTCAAATAATAAATGAGGCAAATGAGAGATTCACAAAGTAACATGCTGTGGCTCATCCTCATCAGGAACATAACGCAGTTCAACAGCAGTTGCTTAGTCCAGTCTAGTTCTTACTACTGAAAGCACATGCAGCTGGGTAATTTCCAGGTATTTTATAATAAAAATGTACAGAGAAATTAGCATTTTCTCCTAATATATTCCAAAAGCCTATGTGTCATTTTTCTTAAATAAGATGTCAACAAGAAAATTTTAAAGGAGGTTTAGACAATTATTTGTAGCATTAAGTGCGGTGATATTTCATCATAAATGGAATTCTTACCTCGATTTCCTGGAATGAACTGTTGATCATTGCGATAAGCATGTTCAGTAAGACAATGACCATGGTAACATTATAGACTCCATAAAGGACATAACCAATATTTTCAATAAATTTGTGTTTATAATTGATGACAACTGATTTAACTTCTGAGAGTCCAAATATAGCCCAGAACAATGTCTTGAAACTTTCTTCAACACTAAAAGGAGAAATTGAACACATGCATATGTTACTAAAGTATGTTCTAATAGTATAAATTGCCAGTTACCATCATGATAAAGTGCCCAAATTTTTCCAATATCATAATGTAGAACCATTGTGATATGCAGAACAAGCAGACCATCTAATTTCAGAGGTACAGGCTGTTTCTCAATATAAGGTTCCTGATATTTAGGACTGACAATAGAACCGTATGAACCAGAATTCTATATGCATCATCGTAAGAATATTACAATGATTCACTTGTTGATCTACATGCCACACGCTTGCCGGTAACGTGAATGTAAATAACAAAAATACTTAACCTGCTTCATTAATTCACTTAGCATGAATTATTTCACCATTTATATGACTAACACTGCGAAACTGTAAAGACAGGATGCCTGACTGCAAATCAGCATTTTTCAAAAAATGAGTCTCACAGATCATAATCATCCAGCTGGGCTTTCGCTATTCCACAAACCAGGTTAAGGTAATGGTGTGGGGATACCATTTGGGGTTTTTTTTCAGGTTAGTTTATGTTGGTTAAATATTTCCTCTTAATCAGTTTCTGTATATTTATATGTACATAAACACAAGTCCAAATCTCTGAGGTATCTTCTCCTATCCATCCCCACCTGTTTGAAGACATACTTTATCTTGCTTTGATGAAGAGATCTCAGTCCCTACGTCCAAAAATGCAGTAGCATTGCAAAGCACATTTTGGATTTTATTGCATTGAGAAAAAAAAATTACAAGAAACTTGCAATTTTTAGTTGTGAATTTACTTCTCTGCTTATAATATTTTATCAGTGTTCAATCTGTGAGTTGTAGTTTTAGCTACTTTATCTACTGTGTGAACTAACAGTACTAAAAAGGCAGGAATAACTCTTTTCCTCTTGGCCAAGCCCGCTTCCTGGTTGAGTACACTTCCTAACAGCCATAGCTTGAATATCATGACAGCCAGAAATTAAGTGGGCGAGGGCTGCAGAGCATGGAAAAGAATTAATTTCCACTCAAGTGATTTATCTTAAAATCATAGCTAGAAATGACAAATGTATACCAAGTAACTCCTGGCAGAGTAAATTCAGAATTTCTATTCTTACAGTGAGAGAAGAAAAAACGAACAGCAAAGGAAATGAAGAAAAAAGCGAAAGGAATGTATTTTCTTCTCTTGAGATGGAATAGGTTATTGCACTAGAAGCTATGGAGAGCCAGAGCTTAAAAGAGGGATTCAATTTTTTTTTTTTATTTCAGACTACTAAGAATTTACAGTTGTCTGAATTAAATTATGAATATTTTGTAACATGTATCACATGGTAGTGATGAGCCTGCTTCGACTACACATGACAGCGGCACTGATGGAGGAACCAGCCTTGCTCCCACGTGCTGCAGGGAGCTGCTCCGCTCTGAAGTGCCGGTGCTGGCTGCCCTCACAGGCAGAGTGCTGTCCTGCAGGCCCAGGATCTGACCCAGCCTCTGTCCCAAAATCCCTGAACAGCCCCGGGAACACGGACCGCTGTTACGGAGGGCACTGCCAAGCCATGCTGTGCAAGGGGTCTGAGGTACTTCTGGTGTTTTATAAGCCTCCCCAGCCCAATGCAGCCCAGGAGGCTGTTCACCTGCCTTGCCACAAGAGCACACTGCTGGCTCATGGTCAGCTAGGTGTCCATCAGCACCCTCAAGTCTCTTTTTGCCAAGCTGCTTTCCAGCTGGTCAGCACCAGCCTGTCCTGGTGCCTGGGTTTATTCCTACTCAGGGGCAGGATGTGGCATTTCCCTGTGTTGAACTTCACAAGGTTCCTGCCAGCCCATTTCTCCAGCCTGTCAAGATCCTTCTGAGTGGCATCACAACTAGCTGGCCTATCATTCACAGCCATACAGGCCTCCTGACACCTTTTCTTAATCTTCTGCCCATTGATATGGACCAATCTTGAACACTGACAAGGCAATTCTTCAAAATCAGTCAGCTTCCCTGGACTGCTCTTCGCTTCGGGGTGTTGACTCATGAGATTCTTCTCTGAACACCCCAAAGTCTGCTCTCCTGAAGCCTGAGGTTGTGGTCCTGCTGTTTGCCTTGTTCTCTCTTCTCAGAAACCTTAACTCCACCATCTCATGGTCAGCCAAGGCAGCTCCCAACCCTCAAATACCAAACCAGTCCTTTCTTGTTTGTAAAAGTCAGGTGTCACAAAGCTCCTCTCCACATCAGCCCCTTGATGACCTGGGTCAGGAAGTTACTATCAAAGCTTTCCAGAAACCTCCTGGATTGCTTGTCGCCTGCTGTACTGTCCCTCCAGCAGATACCAGGGTGGTTAAAAATCCCCACGAGGACCAGGACCCGCAAGCGTGAGGATTCTTCCAGCTGTCTGAAAAAGGCCACATCTACTTCACTGTCCTGATCAGGCATTCCATAGCAGACATCCACTACAGTACCACCTCTGCTGGTCTGCTCTCTAATCCTGACCTATAAGCTCTGGCTGCCTCATCATCTACCCCTAGGTAGAGGTACAGGGCAATATCTCACCTTCCCAGCCTGTCTCTCCTCATTTATCATAGTATTCTCATAGCTCATCCTCTGATTTCAAATACATCCTTTAAGGACCAGAAGAAGAGAGAAAAATCCTACTTTAGCCAAGACAAAGAAATTCTTAAGAGATGCAAACCCTATAAAACAATTAGCAAACTTAACACATACAATGCAAGCAACGACTGCCCATAAAAACAGCCCCCAATTGTTACAGTTTAATCATTTGTACTTACGTTGTGAACGCTTCATTTTGTTTTGCCCCCAGATAGTAGGAATAGAGATTAAACATGCCTATCATGAAAGCCACAAACACCATGATAAATATCACCATGAACTTGAAGATGTCTTTCACAGTTCTGCCAAGCGATATCTGCAGTGGTCCGAAGCTCTCGTTAGCCGGTAAGATGTAGGCTATTCTGGAGAAACTTAATACCACCGCAATTGCATACAGGCCTTCGGATATGATCTGAGGATCGGACGGATCCCAGTTTATTCTGGCTAGAAACAGAAGATGAGAATTCTTGTCAGTATTTCAAGATATCTGAACAGATCTATGGGAGGACTTTTTGGAACAGCAGCTGGAGGTGAGGGAAGAAACCTTGGACAACTCAAAGAGCACTTGTCACATTTAACCAATTGAATTGAGCCAGGTGGCACGGAAACCATTTCACAGCTCGACTGACTGTATCGATTAGATCTGCATTGACTATAAAGGTGGGCTATAAGATCACTGAGGTAACTTTTGAGGAGTTGAATCCCAGCCTATTAAAGAATTTAAGTAAAATCCAGCTTACAGTGTCAGGTGATGAAAATCAAATAAATTAAATAAATTAGTGATTTGTTTGATCTACATAAAAAGAACAATGAGGGGATCTGGAATCATTAAATGCTATCCACAATTCCAAACCTGTTTCTCTACTTTTTCTATTTACTCCATCTTTTCACTCATAGTGAAGTGGTAATAGTCCTTTCCTCGCACACACCAAACACCCATTTCCATCACCTCTTCTATCCTCATTTCTATCAATCTCTTCTCTTGAAGCTAATCCACTTGTGTGAATTACTTGAACGTCCTTTTGATCAGCGAGTGAATGTGACACTGCTGTTCGGTAGGAAACACATTCAGCTGCGGAGGAGAACAGTCAGGTTCAAACCTGTACTTCAAGAAATATTTACAGAAAAGTGAGAGAAGAAGAAATCCAAAGCAATACTCTTCAATAATACTTCCTTGCTGGAGATTAAAGCATTCTCTGATGATGTGAGAGTGAGAGAGTTCAAGTCAATTCACTATTGTGCTTCAGGCAAAGAGAAGAGATTAATCTGGAATGGGTTATTACCTACGTCCCAAGAGTGTTGTTATCCGTGTTTACTCTACTGTAAAGCCAGAAAATTAAACATATATATATATAATTTATACAGCAATGAAGGCAATCACTGACATTTAGAAAAACACTAAATTGAGCTGTTAACTAATATGAACCATTTAATAAAATGTCAGTTATTTATACAGCTTTATACTACATCCATATGTAGTGATGTTGAGCATTATTCAGGCCATCCTGTCATACACTGAAAAATTGTATTCTTCAAGGAACTTTCTGCCACGCCAGTATCCATGTGCCGTGACAAAGTAATGAATGACTCTGGTTTTAGGCATAATGAGGCTCAGTTAGCACATACTCATTGACTTGTCAGCTGTCCTGTGTTTCTTGCAGGTATGTGCATATTCTTTTGTTTATTGAGCTTCTCACTGTAAAGCCTCCTACACGCTAAAATTCAAGTAAGAAAATGTCTGTATGGCAAAAGACTGCACATTTTCACCTAAGCAGACATACCTATGTTAGCTTTACCTCGCATTTCACGGATGACTAAAATCAAAGATGGTAGATGTTTCAGCATGGGCTAGTAGCCAAACAACTTGCAGGTTTCCAGATGAGCTGCATCATCACAAATGAGTTGAGGCTGGAAGGGACCTCTGGAAGTCATCTGGTGCAATACCCCTGTTCAAGCAGGGCCACCTAGAGCTGGTTGTGCAGGACCCTGTCTGGACGGCTTTTAAATATCTCCAAGGATGGAGACTCCACAACCTCGTGGGCAACTAGTGCTGGTGCTTTGTCACCCTCACAGTAAAAAAAAGAGTGCTTCCTGATGTTCAGAGGGAAACTCCTGTGCTTCAGTTTGTGCCCTCTGCCTCTGGTCCTGTCACGGGGCATTGCTAAAGAGAGCCTGGCTCCATCCTCTCTGTGCCCTCCCTTCAGGTACTTGTACACATTAATGAAATCACCTGAGCCTTCCCTCCTCCAGGCTGCATGGTCCCAGCTCTCTCAGCCTTTCCTTACAGAAGAGATGCTCCAGTCCATTAATAAATTTTGTGGCCCTTCATAGGCCCTTCTCTCCAATACGTCAATGTCTCTCCTATTGGGGAGCCCAGAACTGGACATGGCAGTCCAGACTTGGCCTCACCAGGGCTGAGCAGAGGGGAAGGATCACCTCCCTTGACCTGCTGGCAATGCTTTTCTTAGCGCAGCCCAAGATCCCATTGGCCTTCTTTGTCACAAGAGCCCATTGCTGGCTCATGTTCCACCTGGTGTCCACCAAGTTATGTTTTCTAGCTTATGATGAAACTTGTGGCATTAAATATTTGCTATTAAATTATCCGTGTTAGCACTACCATACACAGATGTTCTCCAAGCAAACTTCAGGGTACATGCAGACAGTAAAAAACGGTTCAACTCCGCTTAAGTGCGTACCAAAGTCACAAATGACTGATGTCAGTGGAAAGAAACTGCCTTGCTGGATGATATAGTACTATACAGGATAAATAAGTTACAAAACTTGTGCTTCTCACAGCCAGAAACTGTGAACATAAACAACAGTCCCTGTCTGCAAATTCTTCAGGTGGGTGTTACTGAAAACTGAATTAATATTTAACTGGCTGCTTTTATGACTTCTGTGAAATTTGCAAATTTCCAGTAAAAATTGTAAGACTACAATTTAATGGGCTTCAGAATACATATATTAATTACTCTGCTTTTTCTACACCCTGGATAATGAAGAAATGCAGCCTTATCAGAAATAGTATTTGAGGCACGGAATAGAGATACAAAACTGACATAATTCAGTACTTAGAGGAAAATATTTAATAAAGAGAAGAAAGATGTAGTGATGTTGCGAGTGAACACAAGTAAACAGAGTTTAATTTTTTCTTATTTGGGCAAAATAGCTTCTAGTCACTTCTCACATATGCCAAACAAGTTTATTAACATTTTTATCTCTTACTGGTACCGAGAATGGATTGAGAAATATTAAGATAATATAACACAAGCAAAGAATATATAAAAGATATGCTGGTTATGTTGGCAAAGCAGCTTTAAGAAGCTCCTACATCTCGTTGCTTAGCTCCTCCCCTGCATTACAGTACATGATGTTCGCAGTTGTGCCATCACAAGTCTTTGCAGGACAGCACTGTGGAACAGAACGGATGAAATGAACTGGATTAAAATAATCTTGAAAAGGGCGAGTGACAGAGGGGTTACTTCAATCAGGGATCATTTCAGTGTCTGACATCTAGAACAGTTCCCAGAGAGATGTATGAGCATAGCCAAGAGAACTGTGATCAAATAATTAGTAGGGATGAGAAACAGAAAGGATAAGAACTTCTCAAGCAGTACATTGTGGAACTAAAGTACTAGAGATTTATTAATAGAAAATAAATTTACCTTGGCCCAAGAAGTAAAACTTAATCATGTGCAGTTAACTCACCCAGGGTGTAGTATTTTATGTTGGGCTCCAGTGTCGGACTTGTCAGATCTTTCATATTTGCATCAACGAAGTTCTGGGCTCTGGATGCATGCCAAAACGCCATAAACCTTGCTATGAACGATGCTGCAAAAATTGCTAACATACCAAAATCAAGCATATTCCATAACTCAAAAAGGTATTCCTTTGGACCTTGAGACCAAATTTCTTTACATTCAGACCATATCATGCCTGTATGAGACAGAACAGAGAAAACAGTGTGTTCTTTTATCTTCACATTTGTTTTACTTGGTATTTTATTATGTACAGGGCATGCTCTTGCTAGCAGTCAAACTCAAAGCAATTTTGGTCAGTGGGAGTTTGAACACAAAGTAAAATCCTTGAACCTGCCAATTCATATAAATTCCAGGACTTCTTTCTCATGTGAGTAATAATAACAATATTTCACACTGCTTTTTCCTGTGCAGCTAGAACAGCTTTCAGCGAGAAGAATGGGATGTGAGTATTACCATCTGTTACAGACACAGGAAGAGATGGGAAGAGCAGAAAAGCTCTGGCATGAGCAGTGGTAGAACAGCAGATGTCACGTTTCCTCATTTGCAGAGTACCCTGGGTCCAGTCTCTTTTGCCGAGAATGACAAATGAGCATGAAAATAAGAATCAGATCTAATGCTTCTTCAATAGATCAGATGTTTTTGTTTGATTCCTAATTATTCTCCCTTAATAATAAAACACAGGAGTACTGTATTAATTTACGGCATCCTTTTTATTGAGCAAATCCTTTTCCTTTTCAAGATAAAATTTATTTTATCGTGAACTAAATTTCTAGGATTCTGAAGAGAGTTAATAAAAAACTGAATTGGAATAATGTCACTTTTTTTTTTTACTTGTCTGAAGGAACTTTTCATCATTTTCAGATAAGGATAACCACAATATTAATTACAGTAATAAAATTCAATTCTACACCTGTACCCACTGAATCAATTTTTCATAAACTATCTTTCGTATGACACAGGAATAAAAATAGATTAAATCAGCAAACCAGAACTTCAAATTGGGAAATTATTATTTACTCCTTTATTATCAGCTGAAAACACTGATATTTATAGAATATTTGGAAATCTAAGTGCTACATTATTCCTATAATATGCGATATGTTAATTTATCAACAGATCTATGATGAAATAAATAAAGACTGTCAGTGTATTTTAAAGCTATAAGAATCAGTGAGTGTACAAATGGCTCCAATTTCAATCAGCCTAAAAGCAAAATGTTTTAAATTCATAAGCTCTTGAATGGAAACAGATTTCACTTAGCTTGAATTTAACTCTCCCATATTCCTGACTTCACTAACAACCAGAACTCAGATCTTTAAAATATCTGGGCCTCTAAACCCCATGGGAATAAATGGTATTAGGCTTGTAAATAAGAATCAGACAGCTAAAACATTCTTGCAGGTCTGTGCTGAACTCCTGATGCTGAATGGTATTGCATTATTGAATTGAAAGTGTCAGCTCAGAGAACTATTCATAGTATTCATTTCATCCCGTGTTGGGATGAAAAACCCACCACTGAACGTGGTGACGGGGGAGGTGTGTGTGTGGGGTGTGTCTAAATTCTTCACTTTTGTCAATAATACATTCAGCTATGCACTATTAATTTTGCAGACTTCTTTTCAAAGAGAATCTTAGCAGAAAGCGACAATTGGACACAAAATAACTTGGCCCATCACATGGAAATTTTTCCCCTTGGGATTCAACTCAGCCTGACTAAAAAAACACACAAAGAATGGTTTCCTTTGATATTCATAAAACCGAATTAATTCATATTCAGATTTCACCTAAGTCCTTAACCTGTCAGTTTGTGATTAACTAGGCACATGTAAATCCTGCTGACATCCAAAAAGGAAGATGAGGCCAATGCGGGAATGCAGCCACCTTTCGTTGCGATTTTACACGTAACAATAACTGCAATGAATTAAACTAGGACCAGCTTCACTGAAATCACTGCAAGACAAATCTAACCGAAAATTAATCTTTACCTATTACCCAAGAAATGATGAGCATCTCCATCCATGAGAAACAGGATGTTTTCATCCTAAATAGCTGTTTTACATTGCCTGTGGTTTCATTAGGTCGCAGTTTGGTGCCATCAAATCTGTCAGCTGCATTCATGACAAGCAGACCAAGAAAAATGGTGAAAGAGGCGGCATGGGCTACAAACTTCATAAATGGTCCACGCATTATCCTCCCCAGCTGCAACAGAGGTTATGAAACACAAGAATATAGCATTGCCCTCTTCTGAAATAAAATTGTATAAAAAGAACAGTAACACAGAGAAACATATATGTCAATAACAGTCAGGAACAGATATTTGGAAAAAGTTGTATACTGTGATGCCATGCTGACAGCCACCTTTAAAAGTTTCTACTCATTTGCTGTTTTCAGAGGGATAATCTATCATTTTCACCATATATGTACTTTTGACTCAGTGTTTTGAAAAAATTCTGTAATTATTTGGGGGCATCTACATCCAATATAGGTAATCAAGAGAAAAAATTATTATACTTATTGAATTCCTTACATGCTAGTCATCTTTATGAGGCATCAAAGAAAATGAGATTTTTGACACTTACAAGAACCATTAGATTATCATCAAATTATAGCATCAAACAATGTTTATAGTTCTGTAGTGTTTAAATTTCCTTCCTGACTCCTTTAATGGAAACGTCCTCAACTTTGTCACGACTGAGAACAAATTTAAAGTGGCTTAGTGCAACACTTAACAACCCTAGAAGTTCCACACAAACTCACACAAGGCTGAACTTTTAGCAATTAGTGATTTTTGAGAGTGCCTGTATTAATAGTAAAAGTCTTAGCTTGTTTCACTTAGTTGGCAGCTGCAGAAAAATACTTTTTTTGTTTTAGATGAAGACAGTAACTATATCTGACAAAAATTCCTAGGAAATAATTGAAAGTAACTGTCATGGTTCGCAGCTGAAACAGAATAACCCGTGCTCTGGAAAAGGGAGGAGAAAGCAGAAAGGTAAGTTGCTGGTATTCATATTTTTGCTATGCTGTTTCAATACAAAAGTCAGAATTTTGCTGTTCTTAGCTTTTACAGAAACACAGAGTTAGAGCATGCGATGGTAAGGTCTCAATTACAGATAACATTCAGAAAACTAGACAAACGTAAAAAGAAGATACTGTCAAAGGAACACTGTCAAGGTTAGCAGGCACAAAACTTCATCTTCTTTCTCCTCTATATTACTTTGCAAACCCACATCAATCATTATGTTTCGCATTCAATACAATCAATTTATCTTTTATTAAATAAAATATTCCATCAGCCTCATGAGATGAACTTCAACAATGAATTATTTTGTGTGAACTACACAGAGAACAGGTAATCGTCATGAGGAAAGATTTTATTTCAAGCTAGGAAGGAACAGTCATAAACAACATGCAATAAAGCAGAGCTGGAAAATTATAAAGTACCTTGACAGTGTCCTTTTATATGTATTATTCTTGTGTTCACAAACGAAGATGGGTTAGGAGACAGATGCCAGAAAGAGACATAGTGAGAAAAGAAGAAAAAACACTGAAAGAGGTAATGTTAATACATCCCTTCCTTAAAATATATAAAATATAAAAGACTGAGCTCCTAGTGCTCCCCCTGCCACCCCTTCGAAAGAGTCAGAAATGTATTTTTCACATCTATGCATTAAAATCTCCCTGGAAGCATGACTGACTATGGCTGAACTGGTTACTCAAATGCTGGAAGTTATTACGACACTGCCATCTAACACCGGTCCAATCAAGGCTTGAAATGACACTTCTAAAATTCCAAATCTCTTTATGATGAATATATAGGTCAGAAATTACAAATCGGGGAGAAAGGAGCCACATGTAAAGACAAGGCCATAACCTTGCAAGTTTGGGGTTTTCCATAGGTTAGAGTCCCTCCTTAACACATTTCCACTGCGCAGTGGAATAATAAATTCCCTCCCATTGCACAGACCAAAACAAAACCACTAGCATTACAGAAAGAGATTCAGAGCATTCAGAAGATCATGTCAATGGAAGTGGTTTTGTTTTGACTTTTCTCCTGGCTTCTGATCCTCTGTGCTATGGTCTTTGGTTTGCTCTAGAGTTCTGGAGAGTGTTTTACAATAGTAAAACTAACAAAAGAGCTCAGTTCGGGTTTAGGACAAGATACACAATATTAATACTGTGAATACTTGAACACATATTTGACTGAATACAGGGTCACCTGAAATCGCTGGGGACTGGAGTCAGTGATTCACCTTATTCCCCTCCACACACACACCCCTTGTGTCTCTGCAGAATCGGTATTGTAATGTTATGGAGTATACGGCATTGATAAAGAAATTGTAAAACAGAACTCCACGTAGTACATCTATCACAAGATAGAAAACGCCTTATATCAAAAAAGAGGTCATACATATATGTTATTGGGAAGAACAATTTCCTAACTCCTCATATACTGGACATAAAATTCAATTTCTTTTTCTCTACCACAGTGCAAAAGAGGAATGTGTGTAACTCCTAGAACATGCTTCTAGAAAGCAGGCGGGGACTTAACCAAGTTACTCCTTCAGAACTGCCAGCTCCAGGTGGCTGGGAACAGCGACAGAATACTCAAGTTTCAATTTCAGATCCCTCATCACAGAATCACAGAATCATCTGGTTAGAAGAGATCTTTAAGATCACTGAGTCCAACCATTCACCCTGCACTGCCAGGGTCCCTAAACCATGTCCCTCAGCACCACATCCACACGGCTGTTAAACACCTCCAGGGATGGACTCCACCACCTCTCTGGGCAACCTGTTCCAATGCTTGACCACCCTCTCTGTAAAGACATTTTTCCTAACATCCAACCTAAACCTCCCCTGGCACAACTTTAGGCCATTTCCTCTCCTATCACTCACTACGTGGAAGAAGACACTGACCACAATCTCACCTCAACCTCCTTTCAAGTAGTTGTAGAGAGCAGTAAGGTCTCCCCTCAGCCTTCTTTTCTCCAGGCTAAAAAACCCCAGTTCCTTCAGTTGCTCCTCATTAAGACTTGCTCTCCAGACCCTTCACCAGCTTTGTTGCCCTTCTCTGAACATGCTTCAGCATCTCAATGTCCTTCTTGAAGTGAGGGACCCAACACTGGACACAGTACTCAAGGTGTGGCGTCACCAGGGCTGAGTACAGGGGGACAATCACTTCCCTGCTCCTGCTGGCCACACTAGTGCTGATACAAGCCAGGATGCTATTGGCTTTCTTGGCCACTTGGGCACACTGCTGGCTCATACTCAGCTGGCTGTCAACCAGCATCCCCAGGTCCTTCTCTGCTGGGCAGTTTCCAGCCACTCCTCCCCAAGCCTCTAACGCTGCAGGGGGTTGTTGTGGCCCAAGTGCAGGACCCTGCACTTCGCCTTGTTGAACCTCATACAGTTGGCCTCAGCCCATCGATCCAGACTGTCCAGGTTCCTCTGTAGAGCCTCCTGACCTTCAAGGAGATTGACACATCCACCTAACTTGATGTTAACTTGACATCTGCAAATATACTGAGGGTGCACTCAACCCCCTCATCCAGATCATTGATAAAGGTGTTGAAGAGAACAGGACCCAATACTGCGCCCTGAGGAACACAACTGGTGACCGGCCACCAACTGGATTGAACTCCATTCACCAGAACTCTCTGGGCCCGGCCATCCAGCCAGTTTTTTACTCAGTGAAGAGTACACTCATTTAAGCCACGAGCAGCTGGTTTCTCCAGAAGGATGCTGTGGGAAACAGTGTTGAAGGCTTTACTGAAGTCCAGGCAGACAACATCCATACTCTTTCCTCATCCATGAGCTGACTGAATTCCTTATGAACTCATAAAGCTAAAAATCTAAACTCTATTATTACTTGGAGCTGAACAGCAAAGACATTAGAGATTCTTTGAGATAACTGAAAAAAGTTTTTACTCTTTCAAAATATTATGTAATAAAATAGAAGTTTTGGGTTAATTATGCCAGTAGTTACACTGAATTACCAATTAGAAATGCCGAGTGCCTCCATATGGATTGCTGGCTGAAACTCAAATACAAAATGCCTAATTCCTTTCAGTATCTGATACTAGTGAATTCCTGCCACATCTACAGGACTTTGTCCACATATTTCTATGAAACTTCTTCCAGAAATTCACTACCTGTGATCCAAGCTCAAATGAACATTTTCCTAAAGAAGAAACTGGTCAGCTATACAGGTAACTGACCGACATGTTGCAAATGTCATAAAGACATTTTTGCCTTTCTCAGAGCCATGGCATGAGAATATAAAGAAATGTGTCAGAATAACTCCACTGCAAGCTACTACATTTACTGCAAATACCACGAGTATTTTCCCTGTCTTCTGTCACTGTGCCCTGCTGGTTTGTTTTCCAACCTGGAAAACAAATGGGAGGAGATGAGAGTTATAAAATTCCATCAATTCACAGATACAGTTTGTGTTCTGTATTGGAACCATCCTATCTTGAAACTAAACAGTGAACATTTTTGTCTTCAAAAACCGGCAGAATCAAATTTGAAGCACGAGTGAAGCCCAAGGTAAGAAATGGCAACTGGTGAAAAAGGTGGGTTAGATTTTACATTTGCAGAATATAATGAAACAAAAAGCATTCGACACATAAATCACACAATGAGACAATTAAATAGTGACAGAAGTGAAACCTTAAAGCATGTTGTCCCTTGAACCCTGACTTTAAAAAGCTACTCTGAAATAGCTTTTTCAGAATTTACAATGGTAAGATCCAATAAATCCTTGGAAAATGACAAATAGGTAAGTGACTGCTATAGCTGAAAACCAGGTACTCAAGTATGTTGAATCTCAAGGCATGTTTTAAGACAAAAGTATTCATAAAAGACCTAGTCACTATACAGAAAAGTGAAAATTATATAACTGATTTTTATTGTCCAGACTGAAATGAAAAATATGGCAAAACAAAATGGGCCACCTTTCTCCGCTCAGAGAACAACAATAATAATAATAACAATTAAAAAAACAAACCTCAAAGACCTCAGTCTTCTCTTTCACCCTTCTTCTTCCCCTGGAAATCACTGTTATGTGCACAAGATTCGAACTGCTACAACCATGGATCTTACACTGTAACCTGTTAAATAAACCTTATGGGATCCTGTTTGATCCCTCTACCATATTCTCGGGGGAAATTTTCTATCAGTGTCCATTTAAAATGGATAGTGACCAGCTAAAACAGAGATTCAACATGGAGTTCAGAGAGGTCAGAGATCATCACCCATCTTCAGCAGAAAGGCTTTCCATACTATGTATCTTCCAAAACAGATACAGGGGTAGCACCCAAATCCAGACAGTGCATTATAAATGGGTGCAGAGGAGGCTGCGGGACTGCCTGACAAACCTCAGCAAATATAATGAGTACTAGAACTGTCTTGACAAGCCAACACAGTTCACTGACTTCTAGAAAACTGATGATGTTTGTTTTAATTTCTGACATTCATGTTTCAGCAACTTGTATCTATTAATTTTTAATCATCAAAAAACAAAATTACCTTTGAGTAACTGGGATCAGCCCACAGCCTGAACTTAGTTTAGCTCTGAATCAAGGGAAATGAATCCTCTGCATCTGCCTACTAAGGCAACAACTAAATTAAGAATAAGTTGACTCATTGTTTCTAATGTGCAATTTCTAGAAGGCATCTCTTGGTCAACCACTGTAATTTCATTTAATATACATTGCATTTAACAAAATACATTTACCTGCCTTAATTACAACTGTCAGAACATGCAATCTTGCAGCCATGTCATTCTAACTCAGCTTTAAAATAACACATTTCTAAAATATTATTTATTTAAGTATGTCAGTAATTTATACCCGTGCTTCATCTTTGCCAGACAGGAATCTACACACAGATGATAGAGGAGTTAATAGAAGTCCATCACAAGATTTCACAGACTGACCTTACTGCAAGGAGCAATCCAGTAAGCCATCGAAAGGAATGGCAGTCCTACTGCCACAGCAAGAACCACCAGGAACTTCACTGCCATGGTCTGCTGCCGTAAACCTGACAAATTCTCATACCAGATGGAGAGAAGTTGTTGCTGGCAGTTTGGATGTGCTACAAACTGTAACAAAGGAAAGGAGCACAAAAAGAACATTGCAATCAGAATATCTCTTATTAGAACAACAGCTATACGAAGTGCATTAAGAATGTTGGAATACCAATAACTCAGCTTATATTCAAAGGAGCATTAACAAGGGTGTAAGAAAAAGTCTTTTGATGAGCATAATCTCCCAGCCTGCAGGTGTGTTGTTATCAGCAACAGTAAGTCCTTTAATTTAAAAAACTACTATGTTAGTGAGACTGTGTTCCATCATAAACTATTAATTTCCATCTAAGAGTAATTAAACATAAACTTTATCTGGGCAAAATCTACTTGTTTCTGATATTTATAATTTTCATGTTATTACTGCAGAAACTCCAAAACTTTAAGATTTTCTGTTCTGCAGAGGATGGTATATATACAGGCTTTAGTTATGAAAGAAAGAATGTGCCATATTTTCACATGCTAATATGGAAAATACCCTTTTTTTTTCATCTGGCATAAGAAAAGAGCTGTCACTTTTGCAGGAAATCAGCTAAGGACTATTTATAATTTGGTTCTGGAATCTTTTGGACTGCAAAACTGAGAAGTTTGTCCTATAACCGTCTTTTCTGTCAAAACCTCTGGAGAAGCATCTTACAAAGCTAGATAATAATAAACAATGTTTTTTTGTGCACTGTAAATTTTTAAGTTGAGACCTGAAAATAGTATTAAAAATTTACCTGAACCTTTATTATTTTTCTAGCAGAGTTCTCTATGTCTAAAGGTTGACTGGCTGAAGCTGCAAGAAGTGCCTACTCAGGCAAGAGAAAACGTTGAGAGAAAATTCACATTCAAGGAAGAATTAAGCCTCAAATACCACAAAGGACAATGTCAAGGTAATATCTTCTCTTCAAAAGTTGCTTCAGCTCTCTTTAGTGACCGTAGTTTGTCAAGTGTTTTGCAGGTTTGCATTCATAAGCTGGTAGGTGCTCTTCAGTCAAAACAGTTTTGTTCCCTTCCCTTCATGAACGTATAAATAGTTCCCACAGATAAATATTTTGGGTGTCTCCTGGAGATGTGAACTCATTTTTCTAAAAAATCTCCCACTCTTCCCTGATAAATCAGATACATACGTTCAGCCCATACTGGCATTTTAAGAGTCCTGACTCACTTTGAGATTTTTTGTTAACATAAGATATTGTTTATTTTCACAGTGTTGACCTGATCCATTTCATTATGAAGGATACGTTTTATCGAAGATCTTCCTGCTCTGTCAGGAGATAGCGCGACTCTAGGGTAACCTGCTTTCAAAGTGTACTCCTGAGCTGTATCTTCTCGATCTCCAGCCCTAAAAACTTCACCACATAAATCATTTCTCCCTGGTTCACACATACGTCCCCTAGAACTTCACAACCTATATTACCCAAGAGAAGTTTTCTGGGTAATTCAAGGGTCTTGGTGCAGCTACAAGCTCAGCTGGTTTCGCTGAGGACTCTTCGGATGCAGACCAGAGTATTAAAGCGACAGTAGAAATGAAAGTAAGCCTAAGAAGGGACGGTAACTCTGTATTCCACACTGCCTGGCGTCTGCCGATCTTCAGAAGCGAGAACAGCACTGCTACTGCTAGATCGCCTCTGATTCTCTCTACAGACAAACACACACATTCTGTGAGACACGCAGGTTCACTAAGTTTCGACAACTTTCTGAGCAAGACACAAAAGCTTGTCAAAAATCTGTATTAATATTTGTTACCATGCAGCGCACACGACTACCGTGCTATCCTATGGTTTTTTAGTACATCTTACACTTTTCCAGGCTGCAGAAGTACCGCAAATTTCTTACATTTTTTTTTTTTAATAGATTTAAACTAAAACCAAGGAAATATCTACAAATTTTGCATATAGCTATATGGTTTTTAGAGCCGTTTGCTCACACCCACAGTGACCAGCATCCACCCTGCATACCTGCTTCTTGTTCATATTGCCAGCTATCTGGGGCAAGGATTCTTTTGTTGGTAAAACACACTGTGCAGAAGGGCTCAAATGTTGATTTAAGTGTCATAGGCTACCAAAACTTAAACATTTAACAATAGCACAATTTAAAAGCGCTCTCATACCATGCCTGTTTGATCAACATAATTGCTTACTTTTTTAACTTCATACTTAATGGCAAGTTTTAAGCGGCTAAGGCTGGGGCGACCATGTTCTCCATTGTTATGGCTCATCTCTACATCACCATTCAAAATTGCTTCCACTTCTTCTGTATTCCTGCACAAATCAAGGAGTCCAACTACAAAATCCTTGCATTGCATAGACAATTTCTTGTAATCATTCTAGAAAAGAAAAGAAGAAAGAAGGTAACATGCTGTTTAGATCTAACATCAGAGAAGTAGTTCTACATCCCAGCTACGCATCTCTGAGCATCAGTAGTTTGTTTGCATCATGTTACATCTTTTTCTGGTAGGTTAAAAGCACTTTGTTACTGCAGAATCTACTCCCCCGAATGTTCAAAGAGTAGGAGTCGTCTCACCTTGCTTACCTTGGACACCTACGCTATTAGTTTTTACACCTGAGTTACTTTCTAGACTTGCTTTCAAGCCAATTCGAAGTAAAAAAACACCTTCAAAAATACTGCGTGACTTTAAATAGTAAATCATTAAATACTTTAATGACTATTTCTATCCGAGATGAACAGCACAGGGGAAACATTTCTATTCACCTATTGTCACAGAACCCTAGAGAACCAGCTCGGACGTAGAAAGATCTCAATTGGACGAGTACACATCTAAACAACTTCCCAACCTTCTTGAGAATTACAGACATATATGGAATTTCCTTAGGCCTTGAATTATTCCTGTAAATCTCATCCTCCTCATTTTCCAGCATTTCATTTACCTTGCAGATACAACATTTGATGGTTGTTTTCCAGCAACAGTGCCTGCAGTGCTGCAGAGAGCGTGGTGGTACCACATCTCTAACTTCAACTCTGTTCCCTCTAGCTCAAATACCTGCTAACATTTTGGCCGTTTGAGCCAAAATGTTGCTCTAAAACTGCAGGTTCAGTTGCTTATTGCTTTAACTTTTACAAAATGTTCTTCTCAGTCACTGTTTTGCACAAGGCTGACATCAAACCAGAAAAAGCTATTTTGATCACTGCAATCCAGTTTGTTAACCGCTCCTTGCAGCTGTGTTTGGGTCATAAGAGATGAACACAGCCAGACAGCGAGGGACCTGGTTGGGTATAAATACAGATGTATATCTAAAGCTAAAGAATGTGTACAGATATATTGCCCCTGGCCTAGATCTTACAAGAGATTTACTAACACGTGTCAACAACTTCTGATATTTTTGTGATCTCTGCTAATTTTAATGTCTTAAAAAGATGAAATTACTGTAGAATGTTTCCCAAACAAAAGAATGAAAACAACTCCAACCACCCCACACCACCAGGACTGCTCAAGTAGTCTCTACATCACATTCACAGCAACTTCCTATGAATGCTTTTGCTACAGAGACACATTTCACTCTCTTCTGGTCTGTTCTTCATAGCTTCCTCCCTTCTCCCGTGCTTAGTCTCTGTTTAGTCCCTTGTTTGTAATTACTTCCCTCATACTAACTGCCACGTAATGCAGACCCTGGCAGATAAACCATCCTTGTGAGTACATAGACTATCCTATTTTACTCACCGAGGGTGTACTTCACGCCTGTTTGCGCTTGATTACCCACACCACCGCAATACCAGTTTATGACTTCGATATATTAAAGGATTGCACGCAAGTTTTACATTTCACTCTACTCAAATGGATGTGAACACTCATAGACAAATAGTTATACACAGTATTGTATGTCTACATAAAAGTGATGGTGATTTATTTCTTTAATTAATGTGAGACACCTCAGATCTGTCATAAAAGAGGAACTCCAACGTCATTTCTCTACAAAAACAACAGAAGCTAAATATTAAAACCAAGCATTTCATGACGTTGTACATTTTATTATTGTACTATTTATTTTCCCTCTCTTCAGAAGAGTAACAAGAGAAGATTAACCAAAATTCTGACTTCTTGTCATTACAGAAAAACATTTTTTGGAGTAACATATTACCTTCTGTTTGGCTTTCATTTTTGCAGCAACAGCTACGATAAGAGTCAGTATTCAATCATTTTAATACATAAATGTCCTCTTCAAAAGGAAAAGTAGTCATTTGAGATTCACAGGCAAAGGAAAAACATAGACTCGACCTGTGCACCCTTGAAAGGTTAGGTACCATGAACTGTTCCAAACTGGTATCTGACCCTCAAACATCAAATGAAAAAAGGAGTATTTTTCAATAAATTTAGTAACAAAATAATTTGGCCTTCATAAATAACTGTTACAAAATATTGTAATATAGTTTTAAAGTACTAGTATGTGCTTGTTTTCTGGTAGGAGATACCTATATGCATGCACACTCATATACACTCTTAATCAGTATTTTCTAGCCCTCGTGACTGAGACATGACATGGATTTTCAAAACAACATGTAAGGAGACAGTTACTCCACGGGGATTCCAATGCCTTTGGGTAGTCTCAAAATGAAAATTATGTATGCTAATTTATTCTAATAGAGAATACAATTTTTTCTGAGTGTAGTCCCATTTAACATAATGAATATTGAATGGACACTTGTAAAAATAGCCAGATACACCCATTCACACTTTGCAAAATCATCCCTTCAGAATGTAGGATTGTACACAATATCGCAGTATGTATTAGCACACAGTAAATTAATGATAAACTCCACCAGTTTATTTTCTCATTTGTAAATGCAATAAACCAGCTTCCTCTCCCGTGAAATACTTCCACAGCTGTGACCAGTGGTGGTAGTTGAGCTGAAATGTCCTTGGCGGTCAGGTTACAGGAACTGAGCAGTGCCCAGCACCACCACCTCCACTCCAGCTGCAGCACAGGACAGCTGTAACACAGCAGAGTCAGCTGAAGGCAATGCACATCTCTACTCCAGTTCATCGCTCGCTGTCTTGAGATGCATTCCCTTTGAAGAATTTATCTTTTCAAGGAAGGTTATGGAGGACAGATGGGATGATAATGTCTTAAACTGCGACAGGAAGACTTGTCAGGGCCTGAACACGGCGGGGGTGGCTCTAGGCAGGCAACTTTGTAAGAAATCAAGAGTATGAATGTGCCGAGACTACTGCATGGACCGCCTGTTGCCCCTTGTCTCCTTGGTCCACTTAAATGCGTAGTGACAGCAAAAATGATTAATACACTCTTCTTGGTATCTCAGTGTCTCTGCCACACATGCACAGAAAGTTCCCTCTCCACTGAAGTGTCACATGTCTCCTACCATTAATGTGAGCCAAGGGAATATAGTAATTTGTTTGGCTTAACTGATTTTTGAAAACGGCCAAAGGCACACAGATAATTTAATGACTTCTCCTTTACTGCAAATTGTAAACTTAATAAATTAAAAAAGCAGTCCTGGGAGACTTAAGAAGGAAGTCAGCAATTAAATTATAGTTGGAGGATCTAAAAAGAATCAGCTCTTAATTCTGCAATAGAGCATGTGCATGTGACAACACTGATTCAGGGCTCCTCAGCAGTTCAGGAAAAAAAAAGTTGCCAAATATTGCCACACTAAGTACAAGGGGGCAGCATTGGTTGTTCCCACTCTGTGAAAGGAAGGTGATGATTTGGGGTGAGCACTATGGTGGATGAAGAACCAGATGTTGGTGGCCAAGGAATGCGGGAGGGGTGGGGGCTACAGTGGCTGCTGCTGAGAAGGGTCACCTGCCCTTTGCGGCATGAGCAGCCACAGACTGTCTTGGTGGCCTGGGTAAGAGAGCAAGCAGGCCACACACGGTCACTCTGAAAACCTCAGCTGACGATGATTTGCCTTATCTTTGACCATGTAAGCAGGAGAGCATGGCCAGGAGAGCAGGAGAGCATCACCACAGCCGTTTTTCCCAGAAGAAAGTGACCTTCTGTGACCAGTCACAGGATCCTGCTGTCCCCCAGATTGTCCCGCAGACTGTGCCTGGGATGACAACGTTCTCAGGACACACTCAGGCTGACGCTGAACCCCACCGATGAGATGGAGCAGTGCTCCAGACCGTGTCCTGGCCCTGCCTAGAAAGGCTGAGACCAGAAACACAGGTACTGCTATACAAGGATTCAGGATTTCAGATTGCCTTGTGAATGTAAGTGGGTCCTAAATGTTGGATTTAGGCATCTTAGTAGATAGATAAACCCATTACTGCCCTTACAAAGGTGGCCCTTTCCCCTTCAGTGACTCAGTTCTTCTTTCCTAAAGTTGATGTTACCTTTTCTTTAAGAGAGCTGACATCCCCTGTAATGAAGACTGGAATCTGATTTCTGTAATGGGGGTTGTGTAAATGAAGACAAATAGAAAATCAAACTTAGAGATGTTGAATTGAATTTTGCTTCCCATCAGAAAAGCAAACTCAGATGACCTTATTAGGGGTATTAACTTAGAGCAAAGAGTAACATACCAATGTTTAATTTAAAAATACATTTTCCACTCCATCCCATTAAACAATAAAACAGTCTGTTGCCATTATAGCTGCAGTGGACTTTGTACTAAATGCAAATCTTCTCCCTTTTGAACAGCACTGGGCCACAGCTGTCCTCTCAAAACTCCAGGCCACATCTCTGCAAGACAATATCTGTCAGATATCATCTGCATCCTTATGGACATGGAAGACATATTAGCTCTAGGAATTTAGATGGCAAAAAATATGAGCACAATCCCCCAAAACAAAATATTCTATATAATCGAACCTTGTAAAGCTGCATACTTAGCCATGACACTAAAAGCTAAATTAAATGGTGTTCAGAAAGTCCTGAAGATCTCAGAATTACGCAGGAAGCCTGAATTAGCTGTCTGCTTGGTACAGATATATTCCTGCACTGTGCTTGACACATCTGTCCAGTGAGTTTTCCTTCAGAAGTCATCTACTTTTTTCCAGTTTTACTCCTAACAACGGATGATCTTTCAAAACACTTGTAAAACACTTGTAAAAACAATACCTGCAACCCAGCGCCACAGGGCAGATGATACTGCCACAGAGGTTTGAGGCCAAGAAAGGAGTTTATTTCAGCGAATAGTGGTTTCCACTGATTATGGCATTTCCTATTTTGCATTAATCAGTTTCATGGCCAGTGTTATCTCTAACATTAACTGATGGTGTACAACAGGAGAGAGGGTAATTTATAAGATACTCATGGAACAAAGAGTATCACAGCTGAGCATTAACGCTTTCTACTGCCTCTGAGGAAGACCTCAGAATTATCTGTGCCACTTGTTGCTGTAGGCACCCTCTGGGAAGCTCCCCTGCAACCACACCCCACCAGCACTATAAAACTGACTTTTAAAACTGTATTACCAGGAAGTTCAATTTTCTTCTAGGTGAGGTTTGAAATATTTTAAATGGCCCAGGGAAACCCTAGGTGGAGCTAAAGATTGCAACGTCCAGCAAATCTGTGCACTAAAAATACACTTGTTTTGATCACAGTAACACATGTAACACATTTTTACGAAAACCACACTTCTATGCAGGGACTACACTACCTGGGTAACTGTAGCAGATTCCTGAAATAAAGTAAGGGCAACAATTTTTACATAAGTTGATGCAAGCAGAGATACGAGCTTGCAGGAGCACAAACAAGCCCAGACTTGGTAAAAACAACAGCATCCATCTCCTGCAACCCGTACAGACAACCTTTGTACTGCCTGCACTGAACCTAAGCCTCGGTCAAGCCCCCAGCACGTGAGTGTTATCAATAGCGTAAATGTTAACTCTCGTCAATGCACATATAAATGTACTCCATGGTCTTAAACACTTACCCAGAAGCACCACCACATTTCAGTACCTACAAAAACATTGCCAACAGACCTCATGTTGCCAGCCACCTGCTCCTGATGAAACCTTAAATCACAGGAGAGTTAAATTTCTGTGTTGCCTTGTGCTCCTGCTCCTCATTGTTCCTACTCACCTTCACTCTGCTCTACAGCATATTTACTTCCCCTTGGCTGATTAACGCCCAGCAATATGGAGCTGCTCTATCTCTTGTTTAACCTCCTGTTTCTGCTGAAGGACAGTACCTCAAAATCTTTCTGGCAATTCTTTACACAGCACTACATGAGAAGTGGAGCTCTAATTTTAGACAAGGCAACTGAGACAAAAGACGAACTGAAAAACCAAGTCACTCAGGGATGAGCCAGGTCACACTGAGGAAGGACCTCTTCACGGCACGTCAGGGCAGGCTGCAGAAGTTTGCTCTCTGAACCCCAGTCTACTTTTCCTCACCCAGGTGCCCCGTTTCCTGCCCTGGTGTCACCAGGGACAAATACTGTGCTCGCAGTTCACCTCACCAGTTGTGTACTGCAGCATACATTTGAAGGGCACTTCTTGCTACCTGTTCCACATGATGGTTGTATTTATTTTTATAATAATCCAGGCTTGTGCCACTCCAATGGTGGTAAACAGAGCTATACTGTCCCTGCGATTCAGACACGCTATTTATCTCGGCATAGCTGTGAACTTAACAGGCCGCATTTATGGTGCATGAAAAATGTTTTTCTGTTCTGTTCTAAATTTACTCCCCTGTAAGTTAATCATGTCCTTTTGTTCACATCTTCAGCAGCTGCTAAAGAGAAAGAAACAGAGTATGTGGTTAAATTCTCTTCTCTGAACTGTACATGAAAGAGTGGATGAAATCTCAGCCCACTGAGGTCCTAAGGATTTCTGCCAGGGACTTCATGGAGCAGACGTTCATTCTCTGCATTAAGCTGAAATGCTCTTCACAGCATTTCATCTTATTGATACAGAATAAAAAATTCTCCTCTGCTTCTATTCCAGCTGTTTAGCTGCTGTTTTTAAGATCCCCTTGCACATCCCTCCTCCTTATTTTCCCTCTCCAAGAAATATTTCAGCTTCTAACCACCGAATTGTTCCACAAAGATACAATAAGTCAGGAGTAATTAATCCAGAACTGCAGCATCTCAGCTCAGGTTGGCTGAGCAGAGAAGGGTTCATGGCTGTGCGAACTGTACCACTGCTAAAAAGATTAACATTAAATATTGATCATGGCAACTTCAAAATCTTCCTAACACAATGTTTGAAATGATTCCACTACTGTTTTGTTTGATCTCCTGCTGCTGAGGTCCACATACGTTGCTCGGTCACAGTAGTGTCATATATCAACATCTGCGTTCAACAGAGTCCCATAAAGTAAACCCAGTCCAAGGGATTTTAGCTAATCTAAGTCATAATTAACACTGCCAATGTTTGCACAAGGCCTGACTTTGCATTTACTGAGACCAAAAAGCTTACACTTTTACTGTCTTAACACAAATATACTGTGGTAAAAGTGTTTGTAGGTTGGACACCGATGTATCTACATAACCAAAGAAAAAAGAAACAAACCCATCCCCAAACCACTCATACTTCCAGGATCTCAGGGGCCCTGAATCTCTGGGTCTCAACTCCTATTTTTTTTTTCCAAATTATGCACTTGTGAAACATTAAGAATACTATGTAGTACTGAAAAACTCTTTAACTTCACAGAGTTCACTCATATCTTAATACAAATAAGTAAAAAAAGAAGTGAGTAGAAATACCAGAGAAAGGCATCACATTAGAAAGGAACAGGACATTATTTAGAGGCCTTTTTGTGAATAAATGCAAAACACTGCGAGGAGTGAGAAAACTTTCAGTCCATAAGAAAATAATGAGAATGAATGATGTAATTGCTTCACCCATGGGTTTGAAGGGCCTCCTTTACTATCCTGCCTGACAGGAAGTGGAAGATGAGTTCTCTGGCATGTGCTATATAAGCAGCATGAATTGCAGTCAGCACAGAGCAGTATGACATTCCCAAAGATTCAAATCTTCCATTTATTAAACAATTACATATTTTCCCAATTATCCTGCTGTTTTATGAAGATCATGATGATCTCTTACTGCTCAAGGACAAAGACCTTTGACTGAACTTTGTAATTCTGTGTCTGTCAGAATTGGTATCCCTCTACTTACCTTAAACTCTTTTTCAATGTTGGCAAGCACAGCTAGCTCATTGCTGAGCTCTAAGGCAGTCATTACAGGGTCTTCGCTGGACAAAGACAGATAAGCAGGGCTGGCCAGACCTTTGTAGGCATTGATTCTGGATCTAGAATGGCTGAAAGAGTCATGCTTTTGTTTCTGATTGCATTCACTGCACTTGCAGAAATAGTCATGCGGTCTGTCGATCCGAGCTCCTTTTCTCAGCAAGGTGTGGACGATCTCATACTCATGGCAGTGAGCAGCCAGAATGATCGGTGTAACATCATGCGAAAACCGTGTGCCATCTTCATCGTATGCATAGAAGTCATCGTGCTGGAGCTCCGACTGGCTAGGACTCAGGGCAAGCCTCTTGCCTTCAGCAAATGCAGGATGGTTAAGTATGGCTTCCACTATCCGAACATAACCTTTGCTAATAGCCAAAAGCAAGGCATCCCCAACCCGAGAGAGGTTCTCCTTCTTCAGCAGAAGTTCTGTGATCTCCAGGTGCTCATTGGCAACAGCCAGCTGCAAAGCGTTCTGCCCCATATAGTCCACACAGTTCACATTGAGCGAGGGACATTCTTCCAGCATTTTGCGAATCACTGGAATATTTCCATACTCTGCTGCATCCAAAAAGCGCTCCTCCTCAAGAGAAAGACTTGTTGAACGGTCATTAAACATATACGCTGGCCCTCGACTGGCCTTGCTCCTCCCCTTCTCCCGGAGAATGGTCTGTCGTCGCAGCGCTAGTCTATTCTCATTGCCTCGTCTGTGTGGAAATAGAGACATTATTAGTTCTGTTTTATGCAAGGGCATGTCCATTTTAAATAGTAATTACTAAAAATACTTTAATCATTTATCTGCTGCAGGGAGACCACAAACCCTGACTTTGATGTACTTCGTAACCACTGCTTCTACCCAGCCCTGGAATTTGTAGCCAGCTACATTTTATTTCGACAAGAAGAAAAAGCCCTGGTCAATCAGTATTTAAGACTACATTTTTTTTTCCGTATTTTGTCCTCCATGGGTTTTGCATAATTTTTAGTGAAGCTGAATTGTGCTTGATGTTACATAGGTAGAATAACAGTTGTAAAGGTAAAGTTCTGGCTGCAAGAACATTTCTAGGAGAAAACACCCAGCCAAGTTTGAGAATTGCTTCGAGTGAAACCACATTTTCTCTGGATGAATGTACTTTCTGACACCTTTGCTACATCTAGCAGATATTCTGAAGGACTTCACTGGAACAGCTAGGCATCAAACCAAAGAACATCAGATCTCCAGGTCATTGTTTAAGTACAAAAATAACCTGGAGAATAGTGCTGATGTGATAAATGCGTTAGCCCACAGACAGCTGGTATCAGCAGCACGCGGCAGTGAGAACAGCCTACATCTGCTCAGCTGGTAGGAGTCCCCGTGACACCACAGGAGCCTAGGTGCCCTCAGGTGGCCCTTCTGAAAGCCACCATCCCCTCAGGATACCATTCACCCAAAGCTCTTTGTTTGGTCTCTGTTGGTGCTAAGTCACAGCTCAGAGTGAAGATGAGCCACAGTGTGAAAGGAGTTAGCAGTCACAGGACAAGGGACAAGGGACGTGGGATGAAGGATTGCACTGGACCTCAGGGCACACAAACATGGGAACACTCTAAATTCCCTTCTGCCTCAGAAAAGCAGGCAGGCTGACTTCACTTGCTGTTATTATTCTTACCCTCATCACTACCTCAGCAACTGCCTAACTCACATTCTCCTCTTTGCTCTGCTAATGTTTTTCTGACATCTATAATTGAATGCTCAGTCATAAATTGAATCTGTACAAGATAAAAGCATATTGACTCCACCGTATGCTACCTGTCACTCCCCATCTCCACCATCATTTTCATTATTACAGTCATAACATTGATACTCTATTTATTCCTCCTCTCACAGTAGCTTGCCAACAAACTCTGCCAATTCTTGCTTCATGATAGCTCTGAAATGTCCATTCTTCTACTACTGAAACCTTCATCCATTCCTAACCTCTTATATTAATTGTCAATTACTTAGTAATTATGTAATTATTAAAACAAAAAGTGAACTATATTGAAGCTCAGTTTGCTGCGGAATGCTACAAAATATGCTACATTCTCTTTACTATGAAAAAATCTAATTCATTATGTTATTCTGCTCAATAAGATCCCAATCCTCAACAGAAATTCAACTGCAAATAATTTTATCTCCTACAATTACTCTGCTAAACTACATAATATTCATTACAACTTCATCTTTTTTTTCTTTCTGAATAGTAGCTTAATGATTCTTTACACACATGTGCTCAAATATACTTCACTATTTTCAGCACTTCCCACAAAATAATAACCACGAGCAACATTTTATTCATTAAATACTTATTAATGAATATGAATTTCAGCATTTAAACCACAGTTAAAAATCAGTCCTTTGTGACTCAAAACATCTTTACAAAAATTAATACTAAAAGCGACTATTTCTTCTAGATTGTTTATATTTGATTTAGTATAAATTTCCTTTTTGCCTCTTCCTTACTCAGTTTCAGAGATACAGTCCTCTGCAACACTGGAAATGCTTCAAATTGCTGAAGTCTCAAATCTAAAAGCACTTTTTTTTTTTTTTTGGCAAGATAATCACAGGTTTGGAATGTGGAACCTATCAAAACTGATAGTTGTAACAGTGCTCAATGTGCAGACAGTACCGATACCATGCTATGATGGCGAGTTCACAGCCTTAGTTCGGACTATGTCAGTCATCTCCTGACAAGGAATAAAGTTAGATCCCATCCTCTCAGACTCCTCAAGATCTCCACACATGCTGTCTCAGTTACTGTGGGTTCCAAACATTAGCATATGCTCATGGCTTACAGGTGAATATGCTATATGGCTGGTTGAAATTTTTCCATGCATATTTCCAGATACTTTAAAATAATAACAATAATAAAACTCATTTATATTTGTGGAAAAGACAGTCTTTGGAGAGGTTTCATAGAAAAGATGAAAACCGGAAGAAGGAAAATGCTCCTGTGACAATACTGGTACCAAAACCTGAAATTCACGAAATAGAAGGCAGACTTTTGATATATCTACAAGTGTTTTACTGGAAATGAGGGTGCTAAATGAAATGGTAGAAAGGAGAGAACACAGCAGAGAAAGCAGATGCCAGAGTCCCCAGTTGTGAAAGCTGTACCTTAAAGGATTGTATTGTAGTTCTGAAAAGTTTGTTCAAACATGGACTATGAGAGTGTATCAGCAAGGTGAAAATCAACTGGAAGACTGTAAAGAGAAGGAAGGGGAAGGTTGGGAAGAGAAAGAAAAGAACAAAGAGGAAATTTTAATTCTGGGTTTTAAGATTTATGCACTGAATAACTCTTACAAGATGACCATAGCAAGACCATAGGGAAACAAGTTCCCTAACTTTGACAACAGAGTTAGTTCTCAAAAACCAAAGGACTTAAATACAAGGGTTTTAGTCAGGCTATATGTTTCTTGAGTTTTATAGCTTCCCAGAAAAAAAAAGGCTCTGTGAAATAATCATAAAATTCTGAGAAAAAGTTGATTCTGATCAGCTGATCAGAACTGATTTTCATTCACCATTGCTTTCACATACCCAAATTGTGCAACGCTTGGAAAAAAATACATTTTTAATAGTGAAATGAACTAGAGCTAAAGTAATAAGAAAAAATTATGTAGTGTAGTTACGCTTCTCGTACATTCATGCTTCTACTATATTTATTTAAACATGGTTTGGGTTTAGAGCTTAACTGATAAAAATTAAAGTTTCTCTAATGTAAAAGAACAAATTAATAAAAAAGGAAACAAAAACTTTGTACTGCTTTTAAGGTTTTCTACAAATATCATGTCACAGAAAGTCACAGAATTGTGAGTTGCTACTCTTTCTTAGGAAATATTTAGAAAACCAAGTATATCTGGGTTGGACAGTTGTCAATAAGATATATAGATGTTTTATCAATTATTCTTTTCTTCTCCTGCACAGTTAATGAATGATCATTTTGTTTCCTTCATGCATACTGCTTTGCATGTTTTTTAATTCTATAGCTGGGTGTATAAATGCAAGAAGCTAGTAAAATCATCTCAAGAGGCAGTCCTAAACAAGTATCATACAATCACATAATCACAGAATAAGATCCAACCTTTCTTGGGACAACCATGGTCTAAGCAAGGTGGCCCAGCACCTCGTCCAGCTGAATCTAAAAAGTGTCCAAGGTTGGGGGATCTACCACTGCCCTGGGGAGATTATTCCTGCGACTTACTGTTCTCATTGTGAAAAACGTTCCTATTGTGTTCAGTTGGAATCTCCTCAGGAGTAACTTGTACTCGTTAGCCCTCGTCTTTTCCATGGGACTCCTTGCAAAAAGCAAGTCTCCATCTTCTTTGTAGCCTCCCTTTAAATAACGGAACATGGTGATAGGGGCTCCCCTAAGCCTTTTTTTCTCAAGGCTGAACAAACCCAATTCTCTTTGCCTTTCCTCATACGCCTGGCAGGCTTCCCAGTCTTTGATCATCTTGGTGGCCCGTCTCTGGACTCTCTCCAGCCTGTCCACATTAAGAAGAACAAAGCATGATCTGGTCAAACCCAGCATTTGCAGATGAAATATAGATAAGAAAAGTGACATTTAAAGTGATTACTTTAAAAGGAATACTTTTGAGGCAGATTTTTCAGTTTAGAAAAATAATAGCAAGCTTACAAGATTCAACACGTATACACAGGAAAACTAGGACACATATAAAATAAAGATCATATAGCTTTTTTCTGAGCTACACTTCCACAGTTCATAGGAATTGTATTTATTACTAATAATTATTTTCCAAAATGAATTTACACATACTTACACATAATTATTGCCCTGTTGGCATTTAAATATTTCACATTGTTTGAAAGAAGAGGAAATGTTTCTCTACTAACAACCTGGAAAAACTATTTATTACAAAAATATCAAATAATTAAACTAATTATTACATGTAGTAGTTACAAGTAGATATAACTATACTTGCATCATTTACATTGCTTTGATATTACATAGCCCGCTTCTCATTTGACTTTTATTTGTCTTGTGTTTCATTTTCCCACTTCATTCACAGTAGAAGCTATAATGCTGTTTTGGATTCCACAGCGCTAGCAAGTTTGGGTGGCAAAAGGTGAAAAATCTACTTCTACCTGAGAAGTCACCGTGTGGTTTAGCTCTTGACTTCAATAAACCATTAGACCAGGTTTTTCAGAGGTTTTTCAGTTGCTCAGTTTCTCTTCAATTTTTTTTAATGTCAAATGAAAGCACTATCACAATAACAAAATGCAAGTATTATTTTCAAACAAACAGCACTTCTCGGTGTTTGCTATGGTGTCAGAGAACTTCAGCTGAAATCCAACAGCAGCACATGTTCTATAGTACGTTCATCACGTCACGTAAGGTCAAGTTCCCAGTCCAATTAACGAAATTAAAGTAAAAAATGCTATTGTATCCTGATGAGTTCTTAAGCGGTATTAAGCCCCTTCCACAGTTCTTTAAGTTCAATAAAAGCCATTAAAGGTGCTAATATTTTCTCAGTGCTAGTTTTGCAGCTGACTCAACTGGCAGCAGATGCAGGCAATGAGTGAAGTAACCAGTGTCTATCACGTACTGATCTTTAATCCAGTTCTTACATCTAGCAAAGGAAAGGCTTTGACAGATTTGAACTAACACCAGCATATGTCAGCATAGCAGCTGCCACAAGTATCCTTATCTTCTACGAACTCTCATCATGGCTACCACAATTTCCCCCTCTATGCCTTCTTCAGATTTTAAGATGTGATGACCATCTTCCAAGAAAAGTCACTGCAATCTCTCTTACCTTTTAAATCCCCAAGCACCCACGCTCCTTCCTCCTTATCTCACTCCAATTCATTCTAAGGACCCAAACCACCGTGTTTTAAGAAATATCTGTTGTTTTGTTCCAACCGGTATCATGGGTCTACCTCCCTCAATCCTTACTCCATCAGTTTCTCTCCCATTCTTTCCATACGTGCTATGACAGTAAACGTGGCAGCTCCTCCTGGTAAAATGTACTGTCCAAAAAGCCATGCTGTGTCTCCTACAAGGCATGGGAAGTGTTCACAAAGACTAAGTTTAGTTTAATGAGCTTCACCTCTCCAATTTCTACAGGCAGTAAAGGCAAACAGACATCTAGAGGCCAGGATTCAGAGCAGGAACTCCATCTCTTGGTGGATTACGTGCTGCTCATAGGATGGTTAGTATCATTAACATAATATTAGCTATGTTATGTTTATGTTAGCCTAAGGGAAATAGTTTAAATTGTCTTCACCTCCCCATCTGCTCAACTCATACTGCTGCTTATCCTGATTCTCACTTCTGGCAGAAACACTGAGACAACACCTATGTATGCAAAGATGGAGTTAGGAAAGCTAAAACTCAGGAGAGTTAAAAGTAGCAAAGGATGTGAAGACCAGCAAAAAACGTCTTCTGAAACATCACTAGAAGCAAAAGGAAGACTAAGGAAATCCATGTGGATCCAGGGACCAGGGACACAGGTGAGACTGAGGAGCTCAATGCTTTCTTTTCCTGTTCTCACCAGTACAGTCTGTCCCCAGACCTCAAAGGTCCCCAGCACAGTGAAGCATTACCTACATTCAAGAAAGACTGACTGGGGCCAACTGGACACACAGCCTGACACCTTGCATCCACGGGTGCAGAGGGGGCTGGTAGATGTCATTGCAGAGCTGCTCTCTACCACCTTTTAAAGTGCACGGTGACCGAGGGAATTTTTACTCACAGGAAACAAGTTTTCCAACTTTCTTAGCTCCTCACTGGCTTCTCAGTTGTGAACAAACTAATCACTGAATTGCAGTAGCACAATAATCTGAAATGCAGATACCATCCTATTGAGCAGCATGCTGGCAAATTCCACATCTAGCTTGAACTGTTTCAACTGCTCTTCGTGATCTGTCCAGCAATCATTTACTGCTAAACAACATTTGAGTAATTTATACGGAAGTAATTGGAAGGGAAAACAAACTCAGCCCATAAAAAATAAAATTTTTAAAAACTCCTTCAGAAAAAAATACAGATGGATTCAGCGTAGATTCAGATCTTATTTAAAATGAATCATTGGATTAAAATACGTATTTTTATGTGCCTTACAAAACTAATTTAGTGTAAAATTATTTTGCTAGCATTTGATCCTTATATAAGGAAACAAACCTTTCAACAGGATCACAGCCATTATTTTTTCCTGAGATATTAACAACTTCAGTTAACTAGTAAAAAACCTGCTGGTTAACTGCTCATTAAACACTTTCTCTTTCACTTATTAAATAATATAAACCAATTATATTTCTATTCATTATTATTCTATTCAGTATGATTTAGCAAAACAAAGAGTAATCTCTGCTCATGAAGAATACTTAGAATTAGCTTGTTTGTCCAGCAGCAATTCCTCTTTCCTTGGCTGTATTTAGAAGAAAAGCATCGCTTAAACGGGAGATCAAGTGCATACACTCCCTAGAGTATAGCTCGTCTTCCAGAGTAGAACTGATCACAGAATGAAAAAGAAGATTTCCGCATTGTTTGCTGACTGTAGAGCATGTCTGATGCAGAGCTCTAGAATCTCAGTGTAATCCACCTTCCCTACATCGATATATTTTGTATGTACGAAATTTCCTGGATTGCCCATTTGCAATTATAGTTTTATTAAAGTTAAGGGTCTGTAATTAAAACTGGTTCTTGCAGCACAAGACTACAAATATATTTAATTGTAACGGAGAAAGCAAATTATTCTAACTGTATTATTTCTGCTTGATTAGATACACTCAGTAAATATGAATTCAGGAGTTTATTAAGAAGAGTATAACATACTTGATTGCCTCTAAGAGCAGGGAAAGGAATATGATAATCCTGAAGATTATGTTCAATCTTTTTATGTTCTGATATTCTTATATTTATTTCACCATTACTGACGTCTTTTCAGTCCTTTTGTTATCAAAAAGATGCCCGTGTTAGCACCTAACGTCACACATTCTGGCCACTAAGTCTTAAAGCCACTTGAAACATCAGCCTTCCCAGATTACTGAGTAACTGAGATTATTAATGCACTTTGGGGCACAGGTGGTCTAAATGACTGTAGTACTTATTAACTACTTATTACTTCAGAGCCAGCATGTCCAAGGCTGGAAAAGCATCATCATTTTGGATACCGTATTACAGGAAAGAGTTCTACAAAACAAGAAATTAAATGAGAGCGAGCAGCAGGGGTCACAGAGTCTCTACTGTATTTTCCACTTTAAGCATAAGATTGATTTTTTGAATTACATAGGGTGGTATTCCACTCATCTCACTTTTACCATAGGAACAGGAGGATTCTAGTATCAATCAGTCATCTGAATGTACTCTGTAGATAAAGGAGAGGCAATTCTGTCTACCTCTAGTATTTTTATTTAGGATAGCATAAAATTTCATGTGGAGCACCTAAGTTTTTCCATTGTTTAAAAAAGAATACTAGCTGATAAGGTGATAATATTAAGGGCTCCTTTAACATATATAATTTAGTAGGAACGTAGACCACAGAAGGATGATGGAGTCAAGTCCTTTGCAATTACAGATACCATCTCAAAGAATTCCCATTAAAATATCAGACTCTGTCTTCAAGAAAATTGCTGTCTTGCTGGGATTTTGTTTTCCCTCGCTAATTCCACTGAAAGACTAATCCAGAATTTTATCATTCTGGCAGTTAGAAACATTCACCTAATTTTCAGCCTAAATTTAACAATGATCAGTTTATATCTATTTGGTTTTGTTTAGGAACCAGAATTGTATTTCAAATGAAGTAACGCTTTTCCCTGAACTATGGTTATCCTCAACACACAAACACACAGCAATTATAGCCCCTTTCAACCTTCATTTTGCTGAGCGCATCTCACTCGCTACATCCATGCAGAAAATACGTGGAAATTATTACGTTCTGCGGCATATACCTGTCACAGAACAAAAACCTTCTTGAATACATCTTACTAAACTGTCCAGCAATCCATGTGTCAGTGTTTACAGTAAAATGATTAGCAACCAGTTTGTGTTTAAAATGTGCATCTCTCTGGTGCGTTTACATCCACGAGGTCATGCAGGCATTACCGACTCCTTGGAGAGCCAGAGGTAAGTCTTCTGCCTTTGGTGACTTTCCTTATTCAGGTGTCAGACAGTGAGTGTCTGATTTAGGAATTGAAAGAGCTGTGCTGAAAGGTCCAATTTCAACCACCTTAAGAACACAGACTTTCGTTACAAAGAGTTGCGGAGCTCGGTAAGTTTGGGCATTACAAACAATAGTGAGCATCTGCAGCATTATAATCCAAAGCAAAAAGTTTTTTAGGAGAGTCTGCAACAGCTGCTAGAGATTGAACAAGCTTATGTAATGATGGCATAGCCTCCTCCTCTCCCTTGCTCGTGTAGAAGAGTTTATTATATTATAAACTCACTGTGTAAGAATACTCTGTTAACATATTTAAACGTGAGGTTTGGCTTACCTTCAAAACCTTTTTACATCTAGGAAACTATACAACTTCTTTGGAAATTAGAACATATAAACTCACAAAATTCAATTATACTTCTGACTTCATGACCATGCTTTATTAAGAGACACCACACTGAAGTCTCTTACTTGTGTATATTAATGCGAAAACAGACATAATGCCTGTAGTTCTCATGAAGAGAAAATAAATGGATACTCATGTATACTGCCAGCAATGCAGATCTACAGGCTGGAAGCATGGCAAGAAAAAAAGGGGGTTGAGACTGCTGGCAGCATCCAAAAGAAAAATATTAAAGTCATCACAGAGACAAATACTCTTAGAGCAAAGTAAATAGAGAAATTAGAGTTACGTTGCTGCACTGGCTTAATCGCAAGCTCCTCATTCTCCTCAAGTTCAAGAATTTTGAAAATTGGTCAACTACTAACCGTGACAATAGCATCCACTGCTTGTTGAAACTCAAGTACTAACTGAAGCCATGTTGAAAGCATTAGTAATCAAATCACCTCTGTGAATGAGCTTCCAGAAAACTCAAAAGGACATAGAACTTTTTTTAGAGTAAAAAAAAAAGCAAATGTACACTAAACCCATCATTTGCAAATTTAATTCTTATATGCTGTTGGGAGACTGTCAATAATTAGCAATTAGCTAGGAGATTAGCTAAGATGTAATACCAAGTAAGACCATTATCACCAAACACCCAAGAAGAAATTACCTCAGAACAATCCAATTTCCTTCTGTGACAGATTAAGAAGCCGTGTGAACCAGGGGGGACCTCTATATACGTTACAGCTTTTTAGGAAGGGCTTTGCTGCTCTCACACATGATACACTAACAAGCAAATGACAGAAAGAGGCTGCATGAAATTACGAAGAGGGAGGGAGCACAGTTGGTTGGAAAACTACAGTTATCAATGCAAGGTTATGAAGACAATTTGCTCAGAAAATCTGGCTTAGATCTGGTATTATTTAATATATTCACTAAATGGGATGGATGATGGAATAAAAACTTCATGGTTTACATTTGCACAGGAACTTAGCCTGCGAGTAATTGAAAACAGGAGGAAAGCAAGGCCAGCATTTTGACGGGTGGTGACACAGGCCCTGCACTTTGAGAGCAATACAGACCAACTGCAATTAGTCTAAAGAATGACTACAATGATGATCAAAGGTCTGGAAGACATGAAATAAAGTACAAGTAGGTTTTGTTTAATTCAGACAAGACTGAAAGAAGATAAGGGTGTTCAAAGCAATGGTGTAAAAGGAAGGGAATAACTGGTTTCTATTCAGGTTTGGGATTGGTAGGCAACTTATTGCTCTGAAGATCTTAAACCCTGATGGTGAGAAAGTATTTCAGAGGAAAGGTGATTATTTGGACTTTCTTCTACTCTTATCATATACATATATATTTAAAAATATAACAATATATGTAGCATATAACATAATATATAATTTGCAATACATATTTTATAAAATTATATATTGATATAGACAGTAAAGTGTATAAAATTAAATAATATATACTTAGTCCAACCAGAGATAGGATGTGAGCTTAGACAGACATGGTCCAAACCTTTATGTGATGCCATGCTACAGAACAGAAAGTGGTAGGCTGTAGAAAGGAAAATCAGATTAAAATTCTAATATCTGAAAAAACTTGGGTGAATGGCTAGGCGATGGCTGACTTTGCTTGGTGGAAAGGAACCGGTTAAGCTGTCCACATCTCTCCTAGCCCTACTGTCTACGATTTGATACCGAATATTATTAACAGGGACGTATCTGTCTCACGAGGGATGACAAAGCCCTGTTTGTCCGTGCTAGATAGACCGTGCTACTCAGTATTCACGCTTCTTCAGCAGTTCTCCATTATCAGTCAGACACTGAAGCCGATGACAGTCCCACATCCTTTACTCCTACAAAGCCCATGCATGCAGCTCTCAGAAGACATGCCTCTCTCAGGAAACCAACAAAACTACAGACCACAACAGCTCCCTCTGCAACCTGATTGTCGAAGTTAGAGCCTGTACAAACTGCAGGTGTGCAAAGTACTGAGTGCTGATAAACGCCCATGTCACAGCCTGGACACAGGGTCAGAGCGCTGGTTATTACTGTCTCCAGGTTGGAGTTCAACACGGTGTGGACGAGTGAGCTTGCGGGGCTACACCCACACAGCATTAGAGAGACCTTTATCTTTTGCAGGTAGCAAGAAAGCTTCTTTTGCCGTGTTTTCCAACTGGAATGATCTTGATCATTCCTTGATCTGTTTAATGATAGTGGGAAAGGCCTCTTAATAACATGCACTTTGTTATAAGGATCCACGGTTCCCCCACAACCCTTAGAAGCTAAATTATAAGTGGGCTAGAGCTGAAGCGTTCTGTAAATAACAAGGCAAAATCAGCTATGAACATTTACAACAAAACTTCCAAATAATCCATGGCAGTGATTGCACTAGGAGTGAGAAAAGCCCTTAATGAAGATACCTTAAGTGCTTCACTTTGCAGCGCTTGACATGTACAAATAAGAGTGTTTCTACTCATGTGGGGTTTTTTTTAATCAGGAGATGCACATCTAACACCAAGTATGAAATATGCCATCTTTTAAGACTGTTACTTGAAATTATGGTTGAAAATTACAAGCCTTCTGGGACTGTCCTGGAGACACTTCTGAGCCCTGGACTGTCACAGCTTTTCATTCACATACTGCTGAAAGTGCTTTCTCCGAGCTGATCGATTATGTTGTGCAAATGCTTTTGTACAGAAGCAGTTAAAAACAATTTAATTTTACAGACTATTTCCTCGTCCACAGTTTGGTGAAAAGTTCACATCTGTTGATGTGAACCTGCAAGGGTAGTGGTCTGACAAACATTTTCTTCAAGAAATAGCAAATTATTTTTCTTTCTCTTCCCCTGTCAAGTAGCGCAGTGGCTATTTAACAGCTGATGCAGAAAAAGCACACAACACAGGGCAAACAACCATTTCCCAGTCTCCTCATTTCATCTGTCATTCCCCCTAATTTTTACTCTGCTCTTCCACTCCAGCAATAAAACCAGTGGCTTATTATTGATGAAGCAACTGCCTACCACTGAAACGGGAATGGAAAGTAAATAGGAGTGTTTAGTCAAGTGATTACCTAGGAAAACAGTGTCTGGACAAAAATGGTCCAAGGAGGAAAGGTAACCTGGAAAACCGTAATTGAGTCTGTTTTGAAGTCAAATTTGAGGTCATTACTGAAAAAAAAAACCTGAATGGCTGTTTTTCAGAATGGTGACTAGTGATACCTGGAAAAATTTGTATCTAAGTTCTTTTATATCTAATACATACATCCTCAAAGTTTTCCTCAACTGTAAAAAAATGCTGAATGCATTCACCCTTTAAATTGCCCAGTTTTCACAAATTATTTGATCAATGTGCTACTCTGAGGTTGTTTAAAGCAAGTAACTGTGGGGTTTTTCCCGACTGCTCCTTGCAGAAGGTGGTAAAGAACACTGGTGTGCACCCACCAGAGGAGACTCCTTACTAAGCTTGGCACTTGGTAACAGCAGTATCCCCCTGTATACCCAGCTTCTCAATAAAAAATTTATAGCTCCACGTTCCTTACGTGTTTTCCAGGAAGAATCTTTTGGTGCCTACTACATAATTTGGTTATATCCTCTACCCCTCTGGAGAAACACCATCCAAAGTTTATTGTTTTCAGCAACAGTAAAGCAAAGATCAAAAAGTCTTAATAATTCAAATTAAAGCTAGCACTTTAGCTACAAGATTGGGGGAGGGGGGAAGAAAAAATAAAAGTTAGAAGCAAATGAAATACAAAGTATGACTTAAATAAATGTAACAGCTGGCTACTTTGCTAATTTGTGTTTCTTCTATAAGCTACCTGAAGTATATCACAGCCTTCATATCCCACTTCCAGCATATTCCAAGGGACATGCTGAATTCTTTATCTTTTCTTCCAGTCTTATGCAGAGCCATTTTGAGATGAAGTAAATAATTCTGCGGTTCTAGAGGTATCTACATGCCTTTAGAGCTGGGTCTTAAACAATTTGTATAGGTCTATCTCAGCTTGCATGTTTTCCAAAATTGAATGTCCTGCACCTTGTCCACCCCTCAGTTACCAGGCAGTGCCAACTTTGTCACTGCAGCTGATGCTTCATTCTGAGGTTCCTTCTGTTAGTGCTGGAAACTATTTCTCCTTTTGGAAATCCAGTCTCCAGTGCCAAAAAAAGCCGTGTCTTTTACAGAGCTATTAATACTGTACGGGATATGTGCTATGCAACCAGTCTGCTGTGCTCACAACCTCTGCTGAGTTGTACTCAGCTTTCAGTACTCACCTCATCATGAGGTGACTATGAGTAGCTGCTGCTATCACGAAGACTACTGTAGACAGTAACTGCTAGGTGAATGGCTGCCTCAAGCAAGCTTCTCCTTTCCATTAATTATAATTGTGTTAATAAGCTTCTGCAGTTAGCAATCTAAAAATTCAAGGTCTGGCTTTATCCGAGATGGCGATTTAAGATCCATTGGTTCACCTAGGTATGAGCCCACTGAAAAGGTCTATCTAGTTCATATTAGATCCACCACATGAAATTTCCATAACTCTCCCAATGCCACTTCTTTCTATTACTACTCTTTCATTATTACTACCATAAGACTATTCTTGATGACTTAGAGAAACAGGTCATGTTTTCTAAATGAAGCTAAAATGTTGCCTGGTTAGAACGACCACAATCAATATAGTGGCTGGAACACAAACACAGCTGGCTGTCTATGACAACCCATGCCCTTATAAACAGAACGTTACTCCATCAGTAATGAGGTCACAGACATCAACAAGATAGCCCTTGTTATTTTCTCAGAGTTCCTTAGGAACAAAGTCACAAGAAGTTCACATAAAAGTAAAACTCACTTCTCACATAGATCTCTGCAATGTTATGCTACTGTGTAGTATGTGCTTTCGTGCTGTGTCCCACTGGTTATAAATAAAGGCACTTAAAATAGAGCATGGCTACTTGTACCAATGCTAAAATTGGACACAAACAAAGTCAATTTCTATTATATACAAGCAACTTGATCTCGGTACTCCCCTGTTGGAAATTCTAAGATTCTTAAAGAGAAACTGTTTATCAAAATATATATAAGTAACAGACATAAGGTTCAGTGTTTCATCTCTCCACATCAAATTTGGTGACATGAAATGTTGATCCCACAGAGATGGAAGAACAAATACAATTTTTTTTTAGCTTCAAGAGGATTAAAGTTGGTTTCTATTCAACTGAACGGGTTAATTCCTGTACTGGCATAATTTACATGGTGCAGCAGTTTCACTAACTGCTTAGTAAATTAGGCCATTCTTGCAGAAACACTCCCAACCCTTTGCTCTGCTTTGGCTACTCATTCCTACTCTCACACCAAGCCATTTGTTATTCTGACATAAGTACTGGGGCATCTCCAGGTTAAGCTCAATCAAGAAGCTTTTCTAAATGAAAATTAACATTTCTTGGAGAAAAAAAAATTGAATAAATGCTTACTTTAAGTCCAGCTTTTCAATGCAGTTCATCATACAGATTCAAACACTTGTGCTGGCCCACGGTACAAGGTAGCATGAGGACAGGAATCAGTGGCAGGGAGTGAGGAGACAGGGAGTCTTGATTCTTGTGACAGTGGTTGTTAAAGGCACCCCAAAGCATATGGAAATCTATAGACTAAGGCTACTTAACAATCATCTACAGTAATATCGGTCTGTGCTGGTATTAGGCTACTACAAAGTCTACTACTGACTACCAAGTTGCTTAGTATGACTTCACTGTTTCCTTGTGCTCTTCCTCTGTCCACTGCACCACCCTGTTTTGATTCATATTTATATGGTGAGCTCTATTATTTGCAACCATAGGCTGTGATTCAAAAAATGGGATTTTATCAATCAACATATTGTCATCATCATCATCATCATGGCTTGGCTTCGCAGAGGAAGATTTGGGAAGGGCTTTCCCCACGCTTATTGCAAGCGCGCTGATGGCTGAAAAGGCCAATGCAGGATAGGCAAGTCCGGTTGCAAAGAGCACAGCGGAAGGTCTCCTTGGGTGGTATAGGCGAGGCACGGTTCTTTCTGTGTTGTCTTTTCTCCTCAAGACTGATTCTACGTGTGCTCTCAAAGGAGACAGCAGCGTTATGCATGGGGTGTCTCCAAATCTCCTGACTGGAGGCCAGGGTGGACCACTGATGGTGGTCAATATGGCCTAGGCTGAGGTGTTGTTTCAGGGAGTCCTTATATCTCCTCTTTGGAGCTCTTCTCTGGCGGCAGCCGGTGGCGAGCTCACCGTAGAACACAATCTTAGGGAGGTGGTGATCCTCCAACCTATCAAGTGAATAGACAGGTGATCTACCTATGATGATGATCAAATGACTAGATACATGATCTAGAAGGTGAAAGCGTGACAGACAATGTAATTTCATTGGGATTTTCTCTGTCAAGCTCTCAAGTTGTGGTTGCCCATGGCACAGCTGCATGAAAAGAACCTGGGCATATTATTCATACTTACATCAGTAATAGTAGTCCTTCAGCTGATCTGCATTAAATGCCACAAGCAACTACATCTCTAGTTTTAGTGAATACTAAACAGGAAACAGGTTGAAAACAATGGATCCAGAAGGGCCACATTATTTTCAAAGCAGTTAATGGATAGTGATCCACTGTCTACAGTTCATAAACAGGATGCTTGCAGTCGGTCCCCTGATACGATTGCCTGCCCCAGCACTGCTGATGCACAGCACTCTTGCTCAAATCTGAGTCATTGTAGGGCAACTACTGAGCTTCTGCTACTGAGAATCCAAGAGAACGGTTGGGAGCCTGGAAAGAGCAAAGCCCCATTTGCAGACATACATACACACACACACACCTTCCGTCTAGAGAGCACATGCCAATGAAGTGACAGAGCGACATATTTAAAACTATCTGGCAACGCAACATTGTGCTTCCATAGTGTGTCTTTTCCATCTGTCACATCTTCTTTGATTTTGACCACACATAGGCATGTTTTTAAATAGCACTTGGAGGGAGAACTGATGACTTAAACTGACTGTTCTCCCTTTTTTTTCCCAAGAACAACTACAAGCAGAGCCTGTAACTCTTCCCTACAAAGGAAACTGAAGAAAACAGAGCAGCAAGTACATTAGCAGATAACTGCTCCAAACAAGCAAAAGGAGATGCTGCTTTATCCTGCGCAGTTTGTATATGGAACCTGCCAAACAATGCTATGGGTGTTAAAAGTTAACAATAGGTTCAAGGGGCAACTAGACAAATTCACCAAACAGAAATCCACTGCTGGTATTAAATACCGCATTTCTGAAGTCTCTGAGCAGTAAACTCGAGGAAGCTAGGGAAATACGGCTTCTTGTCTTCAATAGTCTCACAGTCTTTCTTAGACTTTGCTTTTGGCTCCTGTTGGAGACAGGATACCTTGAAGTTTACACTCTCTTGACATATTTATATTTCAAATCATAGAATCATAGAATTGTTTTGGTTGGAAGAGCCATTTAAGATTATTGAGTCCAACTGTTAATCTAACACAGTCAAGTCACCACTAAACCATGTCCCTCAGCATCACATCTACACGTCTTTTAAATACCTCCAGGGACAGTGACTATCCACTTCCCTGGTCAGCCTGTTCCAATGCTTGACAACCATTTCAGGGAAGAAATTTTTCCTAATATCCAATCTAAACCTCCCCTGACACAACTTGAGGCTGTTTCCTCTTGACCTATCATTTGTTACTTGGGAGATGAGACCAGTGCTCACCTTGCTACAATCTCCTTTCAGGTAGTTGTAGAGAGCTGTAAGCTCTCCCTTCAGCCTCCTTTTCTCCAGGCTAAACAACCCCAGTTCCCTCAGGTGCTCCTCACAAGACTTGTGCTCTAGACTCTTCACCAGCTTTGTTGCTCTTCTTTGGATGTGCTCCAGCACCTCAGTGTTTTTCTTGTAGTGAGGGGCCCCACACAGTGTTCAAGGTGTTGCCTCACCAGTGCCAGGTAGAGGGGACAATCATTTCCCTGCTCCTGCTGGCCATATTATTGCTGATACAACCCAGGATGTCACTGGTCTTCTTGGCCACCTGGGCACACTGCTGACTCACATTCAGCTGGGTGTCGACCTCCAGCCCCAGGTCCTTTTCCAGCAGTGGCTTTCCCGCCACTCTTCCCCAAGCCTGTAGCACTGCCGAGCATTGTTGTGACTCAAATCATGTACATACCTAATCATATATATAATTGTATATAGCTGCCTGACTCAAAAGATGTTCTTGAACCACAAGTAGAACTGAAGAGAAGTACTAGTTTGGTTTTGGAATCCTTTACACTGGGCAGGACAATTCAGTAATGGTACTCCCATATCTGTAGCTGTTTGCATAGCCCATAGTATATTCCAACAGCTTCTGTTATAATCTGTTGTGTTCCCCAGGGCAGTAAAGAGCCCTGTATTTTGTTTGTGTGGCAAGGTTTTGGTAGCAGGGGAGCTACAAGGGTGGCTTCTGTGAGAAACTGCTAGAAGCTGTCCCCATGTCCAACACAGCAAATGTCGTTCAGTTCCAAGACAGACCCGCTGCTGCCTAAGGCCAAGCCCCTAGGCAGTGGTGGTAGAGCCTCTGTGATAACACAGTTAGGATGGGGAAAAAAACTGCTGTGCAACTGCAGCCAAGACAACGAGTGAGAACATGTGAGAGAAACAATTCTGTAAACACCAAGGTCAGTGAAGAAGTGTGCCAAAGGAGCTGGAGCAGAGATTCCTCTGCAGCCCATGGTGAAGACCATGGTGAGGCAGGCTGTGCCCCTGCAGAGGTTAACAGCAGAGCAGAAATCCAGCTGCAGCCCATGCAGGTCTCCACGCTGCAGCAGATGGATGCCCAAAGGAGGCTGTGATGCTGCGGGAAGCCCATGTTGGAGCAGTCTGCTCCTGAATGACTGCGCCCTGTGAGAGGCACCCCATGCAGGAGCAGTTCATGAAGAATTGTAGCCCCTGGGAAAGACTCACATTGGAACAGCAGTGGACTGTCTTCTAGGGGAGGGATCCCATGCTGGAGCGGGGAAAAGTGCGAGGAGTCCTTCTGTTCAGGAGGAAGGAGCAGCAGAGACAACATGGGATAAACTAACCCCAACCCCCATTTCCTGTCCCCCTGTGCTGCTGACAGGAAGGAGGCAGAGAATTGGGGAGTGAAGTTGAGGCCAGGAAGGCATTTTTAAGATTTAGTTTTTATTTCTTCTTATCTTACTCTGATTTGATTGGTAATAAATCATTCTTCCTCAAGTGGAATCTGTTTTGCCCATGACAGTAGTTGCTGAATGATCTTCCTGTCCTTATCTTGACCCATGAACCTTTCATTCTATTTTCTCTCCAGCTGAGGATGGGAGTGATAGGGTGGCTTTGGTGGGCACCTGCCATCCAGCCAGGGTCAACACACCACCACCACTTTGGAGTGGCATGTTCTCAAGGGTTTTGAGGTTTTTCAGCTTATCCTGAGAGGTGAACAGCTTGCCTATGGGTGCCACGTAAACAAGAAAAGCACAAGAAGCTCGTGGATGGGGGGGCTTTGGTGGGCCCCTGCCATCCAGCCAGGGTCAACACACCACCACCACTTTGGAGTGGCATGTTCTCAAGGGTTTTGAGGTTTTTCAGCTTATCCTGAGAGGTGAACAGCTTGCCTATGGGTGCCACGTAAACAAGAAAAGCACAAGAAGCTCTTCAAAGGGCTGTTTCTTTTCTCATTTCCTGACAAGGACTTAGAATAGCTTCAGATTTAGGCCAATAATTGTAATATTTGAAGTCTCTCATAGATTTGTACATGCTGTAACAACGTAGCTTAATAAAAATGCATTTCTGTGTGAGCATTACATTGAGTCTGGATAAAGATTAGTCTGGATAAAGATTAGTCTGGATAAACTAGGCAACAGGAAAGTACGTCTATATATTAGAGGCAAAACTGCATTAACATTGCTTCTGTGAGTACAGTCACAACCAATCACAGAGACGTGGAATTTGATTTACTATAGTGGTAATTTACAGGTAATGGATTTGTGTTTATAAAATCACTTCACACCTAAGAGAAAAACTAAAGGTACTAGAACAAGTTAGCATAAGGGTTGGCAACTGCGCTGAGTTACAATTTTTCCTTAGATTTTGAAGAACTCAAGTGTTCAGGCAGATCATCTTGATTTCGGTTCCTTTCTAATAAATATCAATGTCTGAAATTAAACAACAGCTTTAAAATACACTAAAATCTAAGTACAACATATCACAAAAACAGGGAGATCAGCCATTAATTCTTTGGGTCTGTAGCAGTTCATTCTTCACCAGCAAGTTCCAGAGCTGAAATGTCAAAGTTCAGCAGTTTAAGTTCTCGATGCTGCCGCAACAGCCTATAATCTCTGCAGCAACACTGATGTCCTGTACCATCATCTATCATCCTCTACATCCAACCCTCCCTGCCTTTGCAAAACCTTATCCAGCTCTCAGCTGGAGAAGAACACTGATGTAAGCCTCATGATTCTGATGATAAACTTCTACTTACAAGAGTAATTAACTGTAAAAAATACAGCTGAGAGATCTCCCCCTGTGTTCTCTACCCCTAGTTTGAAATTCAAGTCCTTTAAAGTACCTGAAAGCACAGCTCAGACAGAACCTTTTTCTGAACAGACCACATCTTGACCTTTGGAGAAAAAAACCCCACAAGGCACAACTACAGGGGGTTTCAGTGAGGTACATTTCGTCCCACTTAATAGAGCTTTTACTGCTTGTTAGGCTTAATGCTTCTGGGACCAGGCGAGCTTGAAATAAAGGCAGTAAACCTCAGATACCTAATTTGGAATAACTGGGTAGTTCATACTTCATGGAGCTACAATTTCAGGCTGTCTGCAGTCAGGGAAGTGACACCATCAGTAACCACTAGCTCCTACCACAGAGTCAGAAAATGGTAGTGGTTGGAAGGGACCTCTGGAGATTATCTAGTCCAACCCCTTTGCTAAGGCAGGCTCACCCAGAGCAGGGTGCACACAACCTGCCTCCAGGAGGGTTTTGACTATCTCCAGAGAAGGAGACTCCAAAACCTCTCTGGGCAGCCTGTTCAGGTGCTCTGTCACCACCAAAGAAAAGTTTTTCAGTTCAGATGGAACTTTCTGTGTTCCAGTTTGTGTCTGTTGTCTCTTGTCCTCTCACTGGGCACCACTGAAAAGAGTCTGGCCCCATCCTCTTGACACCTGCCCTGTAGATACAGGTATGCATTGATGAGATCCGCAAAGCAAAGAGTAAGGGCTGAAGAAGTAGGACTCTCAAGTACAGTTACACATCTATGAGCTCCAGAAAAATCCCAGCTGTGGAACCACAGGAGCTGTGTCTCCAGATGACCATAGCTGTAGGTAGGTGTAGTACGTAAAAGGCTGCCTGAATCTGTGAAATGATGGGTAAACCTAACTTAGCAGCCTCCAGTAACAGGATCTCACAGAGTATTCTGTTTTGCTTGCTAGAACAGGTAGATCTGTGGGAGAATGCACAGAGGGACAAGAAAAAGTCCGGCTTGAACACTGTTGGCAAAAAAAAAAAAAAAAGGGAAAGGAGAAAAAAAACTTGAGCAGTGCTGGAGAAGGATATATTTATTTAAGTCATGCTGCTGATGTGAAGAGATGTCCTATTATGGTCCTGAGGCATTAGCCTTTCGATAACAGCAGAGTTGCTCGTTGAAAGACTAATTTCACTTCAGCTTGTAAAGCTGCCACATTTGGGAAGACATTTTAAAAGCAGAGAAACTTTGTCCTTTTGCAAGTATTGCTCCTCTTAGTTTATTTTAATTGTACCATTCTACCTTTTACCGCAGTCCTTGTTCATTCTGCTGGGTTTGGTTTTGTTTTGTTGGGGTTTTTTTCGTTGTTCATAAACTGAACTCTGCTTACTGACATATGTGATAATTAACCTCATTTGTGAAATGCTTCTCCCCAAGCACATTCTTAACTCCTTCATTTATTTTTAAATCCACACTCATCAGAAACAATATTGTTCACCTACATCATCCATATTCAAAACCTCCCAGCAGATATTAATAAATTGCCTGGAAATAATAATATACAATAAAACTAAAATACTAGAATAAAAATTGAAAAAAAAAAAATAATGCCCCATTATTCCCAATCCTTTGAGTTCTCTGTTTTCTTGTGTAAAATAAAAGCTATTTAGGGCAGCAATGGGCTGCACTTTACATGGTTTAGGTCTAGAAGATAGCTGTTAATAATCATCGACCAAACCAGGACACGAAGAAAGGGCACCCTGCTTTGAAATGCCCCAGCAAATACACAGGGGGAAAGCTGCACAATATCTCTTTGCATGGAGATATACCAGATTCTGGCAGACAGGTAACCATCTAACCAGATTATTAGGGCTCAAAACCTCATGACTTGTAGTAAGAAATAACTGTAGAGGTTTTATCCCTAAAATCCAACACTCCCAATCAGATTATATTTTCAGGAAAAAAAAATGCAACAATGTACCATTTCCATTTCTGATTCTTTGAAATATGGAGGGTGTGTTTACTTTCCTGAGCACATGGAATGATTTTTTCAGGATGCAGGACAGTGTTTGTCAATCTCTCTCTGTGCTATTACCACTTCAACTTTCACCTCTGAGACAGGGAGAAGCCAGGCAGTGTAACGAAATACCCCTTCTGACAGGGATAAACCGCTGGATTACTCCACCCTTAGCTCCTTTCCGTTATGAAAGATCCATCTATGGTTGTCCCTGTCCCTTGGTTCCTGGGAATAAGCCACTATCCTGTTTCATCTTTCACTCAACACAATTTTACCACAGCTCATAACCTCCAGTGAGGAATCTTGTCACGTGATTTTAGAAACATAAATCTGCTATCTCCAAGGAATACCACTTACCTGATGCAACATTTTTATATATATTTA
>NW_010429641.1:0-3084 GCF_000710305.1 Buceros rhinoceros silvestris
GGAGGGAGAGCGGGTTTATCCCGCTGCCGGCAGCACGGGGATGGGTGCCATGAGTGCGGGGTGTGGGTAGGTGCCATGTTTGGAAACCAGGTCCCCACAACCTCTTTTGAACCTTTTCTTTCTCTCATCCCCGCCCCTCCCCCCGCCCATCCTTGCCAAACAACGCATGTGACCACATTTTCGAACCTCCTGTGTCAATAGAAGGCTTCAAACGTAATGTTACCAAATTGCCTGCTGCAAAGTGATGAGAATAAACAGGCTGAAGCTGTGGCCTGTGGAGGAGAATCAGGGTTTCTCCTCTTCTGGCTACCTGTCAGGCCTGTTCACTCTTGGGGCGAGAGGATAGGAGAGGTGATTGGAATAGGGCAAACCTCTGACGTTACCGAAACCCTCCCTACTTCAGGAGGTGTTTCCTTACCTCACTGTCTTAAGGTTGCATACACCTGTGCTTGAAAGGGGTGCTCTGAAGGTGTGACGTGATCTGGGTGTTTCTTTTGGCAGCGTTGGAAATACCCGCATGAGCCATGTGGGTGCCAGCTCTTCCCCATGGCTTTCTCTGACTGATGGGGAGACCAGACCGCTACAGGCCCCGTGCGCTGTCCATGGTGAAGCTCTTGCAGCATTTCAGTATATTGCTGTCTCCATCCCTTTCCATCTGTGCCTGGCTCTGAATTTTTAGAGGGGCTACTAGAGGCGACTGCAGCAGTGGGTACTGAGGCCCAGCTGCTAGCATGGCGTAGAGCCGAGGAGCTGGCCGGGAGTGTGGTGTTTCGATCTCAGTCCAAGACGAAGAGTTCAGTTTGCTGTTGCTGTTCATTACACTTGGGGTGTGGCTAGTCTTGGAGGTGGGGGGCGGTTGAAATGAGAAATGAGAAATGTTTTGTGAAAATGTATTGTATTAGTCAATGTGGGGAAACATAAGTAAGGATCCCTCCTCAGTTTCTATTTATCAGAAGAAAATTAAATAAAGAAGTACCTCAAAGGCTCTAAACTACATTTATCTTTCTCTCATTCCTTGTTCTCCAGCACAGCTACTTCCCTAGAAATATTTAGCTTTTATTCCATGAAGAAGATTGCTGGTTCTGTGATGATGTTGTGGACCAATAACATAAATCTTACAGTCACTGCAAGAATGAACTTTTGTTGCTAGAGATGGTAATTTCCTAGCCCCACTCTTGTTAACATGGGATAGAGAATAAATTTTCTGCCTCCCCCTTTTTTTTTTCCTCTGCTCTTCTTTTTTATTGGCATCTTTGAATTCTGAACTGATACTTCCTTTTCTGTAAGGTTATGACAACCTTCAGCAGTTTTACTAAATTAATTTAGGAGGTTTTAATATAATTTCTAGAAGAGGTCAAAACTTGTGCTTTGTGAATTCAGCTTGTAAATACTTTATATTATCTTCAAAGATTTGCCATACCCAAAGTTAAAAGTTTATTTCCTTACAACAGTTCTTTCAAATCATGAGAATAAAACAGTCTAGGCTCTCCATTGGTCTGAGAAATGGTGATTTTAAATAGATTTTTTTCTTTAAATAGTGCCAGAAATTAATAGAATATACATTGGGAAACTTACAAACTTGGGTACTCATTTTAGCTCTGTCGTTGGTTTTCAAAAATAAGGCCACAGCAAATAGTTTTCATATGGATTATAAGTCAACTCTTACAGAGAGTCTCTAGATTTTCTGAGATTGTTTTTGCCTTTTCCGAGCACTTTGGACACATCTTTCCAGAGAGTATCCCCTGTAAGACTGGATTTTGAAACAGGAATTTACTTGCATAATTTTGTAGAGATTTGTTACAAATATCCAACGGTGCTATTCAGATGACACAGCTATATTATAAAAGTCAAATATCATCACCATCCCTTCCTGCTGTCTTCAGTAAGTTTTTCAGATTATCCAAATGTCTCACCAAAACAGCCACCAGTTTTCATTTAAAACCACCTGGCAGAGAAATGTTTTTGTCTGTAACACCCACCTAGAATCTGTAATGTTCCCTGGAAGTGAAGCTGATCTGTGTTGCAAACTAGGCTACCCTCCATCCTGGGCCGATCAGTGGCCGGATACGTGCTGTCTCATGAATCATAAGGGCTAAAAACAGTGCAGCATTTCTCTCCTGTTCTGGATGTCCTGATAGCAACAAAAGTTTCTAAAACTGTGCTTGTAATTCTCCTTTCCAGCACTACTCATAGCAGAAACCTGAAGGAACAATTATTGGTTGAACTACTGTTTTCTTCACATGATGGTCATACAATAGTAGACTGTACAGATTTCAGGAGAACTGGAACTGATTGGGGTCATTGGGAGAGACCCCCCCCCACTCTTCTCTGGGCCTGTACGTCTCTGTCTTCCTGAGCTCTGTTTCTGACTCTGAGCTGAAAGCCTTCTTGTAAACCCTCTTTGCAAGTTCGTGCTGACATCAGCAAGTACTGCAGTGTGCCTGCTGGGGAGCAGGGTGCTGTTACAGGGAGCAGGACTACGGACATCATAATGCTTTTGCTGCTTGCACTGGAGAATGACAGAAATGTCTGCTTTGGTTTGAAACCACCTGCTGTCTCTTTCCAGGAACTTGCCCTAAGTGTCAGTTCAGAAGGAGATTGCCCTGCTGTTTCCTTCACCAGTTTGGGGCTAACAGAGCTTATCATGCCCTTAGGATAAAGGCACACAACTTGTACTGGCCAGTGTGACTTTCTTTTTTTCTAGGTATACTTGGTCAGTGGCAGAGACCTCATACTCCCCTCACCCTTCCAACATCTGATTTCAAACTGCTGTGTGTGGTGTTAGTGAAAGGAGAGCATTCTGCTATCCTATGACCTGTTGAATACCTTGGAGCAATGTGTTGAGGAGTTAGGGCTTTTGTGAAGATTCCTACTTTTGCTTTTTTTTTTTTATGAACAGGTGTACCCTGGCATGTGGAACGCTTTGACGTTAGCCAATTGCCTTGAATACCTTGGAGCAATGTGTTGAGGAGTTAGGGCTTTTGTGAAGATTCCTACTTTTGCTTTTTTTTTTTATGAACAGGTGTACCCTGGCATGTGGAACGCTTTGACGTTAGCCAATTGCCTTGAAATTGCCTTTACATC
>NW_010429641.1:3234-14937 GCF_000710305.1 Buceros rhinoceros silvestris
AATAGGGGTAGTGTCACTAGGTACTCCTGAAAGCATATGCATGGCTTTGTGCAGTGAAGTGCGATGCCAGGCTGGTGTATGGCACTGCAGACTCAAATCCAACACAAGCACTTTGATGCTTACCTGATACTAAGTAGAAACTGAGGTACCTTGAGTGCAGTCCGCAAAATCTTTCTGTAAAGGTGCACCTGAGAAGCTCTGTGTTTCTCTGTCCAGGGTATGTAAGACCAAAGCGTGTGAGTGCCTTGATGCAGAATTGCTTTCTGTCTGTCTTACACCTAAGCCTGTTTGGGATTTACAAACTACATAATCATATGCTTAAGTCCTCTGAAAGACCCGATGCTAATGCAGAACCTCTATAATGGGTATTGATACTCAGTGCTGAACTCAAAGTGCTGTTGTCACAGCAATGGCTGCTCTCCTAACGTGTAGAGAACAGGCAGCGTTACTGCTTCCAGCTACCTTAGGTGGAATAGCCTGACGGTTTGAAAGTGGTTACCTAAGGCCAGTGCACTTATCAGCCCAAAGAAACTGTGTCCTAGAAAAGTGCGATTACATTATAACTCAGTGGAAATAGTTGGGCTCCCCGTACAGAAAAGTATGAAAAATTTGTGGGCCTGACTCAATGTCAAGCCCAATAGGAAGAGCTCTTCTTGCATAGGAGCTGACTTGCTCTCGCACTGCGTGCTTCTGCTTTCCCAGGACTGTTAACATAGCCTTTTTTAAGAGTCAGGGAAGTTTCAAATACCAAAAGGTTTGGGAGTAGGAAGCAGGTCCTCCTCCCTCCCACCTGAATTATGTCATGTCAGGGCTTCAGAGCTTTGCGTTTTGTTCCTTTGTGGTTGGGAGAGCTTCACCTTCCTGCATGCTACGTTTTTGACAGCAGCATGGAGAGCAGTCTGTTGCATAGGTGGGTCTGTATCATGGTAGACTCAACTCCAGTGCACTCTTGTTTCCCTGTTTCACACTGACTCTCAGATTTTGTGGGTATCTCTGAAGACTGTTGTCTCTAGCAACTCTTTTAATTGGAGTTTGGCCTTAGAGACTCAGGATTCCACTGCTCCTGTATGAATAAATATTTGCAGAGGTCAGTGGTAGGACATACTATGGCCTCCTCTGCAGACTAATTCACATCAGAGGTAATTTTTCCTGTTTTACGTGGTAGATACTCCTGTAGATGAAAGGGAAGAGGTTTGTGTTGAGTGGCTGAAGTGGTTGAGTAGCCTGAAGTCCCAATGTTGCCATACAGGCGATTCTGATATGACTAACAAATTGTGAGGAAGCATGAGAGGGAAAATTTTCAATGAAGCTGAAGAGAGAAACAAACCATCATTTGTAAAAATGTGGGAAAAGCCCACATTTTAAAGGAAAAATAGTTTAAAAGTTTAAAGTGTATGTTCGAACACTGGGTAGCCTGAGAGAGCTGTATTGTTTGTGTGTATAAGGTGCCTTGAAGTGAAATGGTTGATATACAGTAAATTTCAATCCTAGACAAATCAGAATACTATGTGTATTTATATGTATATGTATGTACTTAAAGTGAAGTTTGCTTGTGTAGATTGCATGCCTTATCTCCTTGGGTCAGTTAAGTACTAAGTGCAAGCCATGGCAGCTGTGAACACAGCTAGATGAGTCCCAGTTCTCTTCTCCTGTGGACTCGCACAGCCCAACAGTACGATACATTGGGACAGCCAAAGTACTTTTCTCCACCCGTGGTGCAACAGTAGCTTATCAGCTATAAAACAACCTTGGACAAATTTTGGCCAGAAATTAGAAGAATGGTCCTAATTACCATGTTAGTAATTTTCTGGAGCACTTTTACTTGGAGACAAAAGCTCTTACGACCTTTCTGATGGGATTTAAGAAGGCTGTGAAAGAAATTGTTTGCCAAAGTAGCAACAATAGTAGGAAACTTAACTCAGAGATAGGGGAGAGTCTTCGTAGTTTTGTTACTCAATTGAGTAGCTTCAGTAGGGAAGCTAGCAGACACTTGAAACCTTCCCAGATCTTAAGAGAGTTATTTAAAGATTTGCCATGGGAGTGGCAGTTAATAGGGAGAAGCTGATCCTAACAACCTGTTTTGACTATCTAGCATGGTACACAAATTTGATTTTAGTAGAATTTAGGTCTCCAGAATCAACAGGAATATTGGAGCTGCTCTCTTTTCAGGGCTGCCAAATCCTGGCGTCACTTGCAGTTGGTGAGAACCTTTGTTTCAGAGATTGCAATACAACCCCTGCGTAATTTCCTGTGTGCACCTGGAAGCTTCCAGTCTGAAGCTAGCTGAGTAACTCTGAAGATTAACGGATTGGCTGGGAAGCATGTGCTCTTTACTGGTTTCCATGAGACAGTTTTTTTCCCTCTCCATTTCTAACACTTGGACCACACCTAACGTTGGTAGAAAACAATGAATGTTGCTCAGAACAATGTCAGCTGCTGCTGCCACCTTAATTTTGTATAGTGCTTATGGGCAAAATAAGGAAGTGGGGTTCTAAGCCTTCTTAGCTTGAATGCTATAAATCTCCTGATGATAATTGCTCTTCCATAAACAGTAGGGAAGGGAGAGGTAGGATCATTCTTCATCCCTTCTGTTGAAACTGGGACACTTGGCAGAAATAAAAGAGTCAAGAGGCCATCATGAAGAAGTCTGTCTTTATCCTGTCTTTAGGATAAAGGATCTAAAGCCTGTCTTTATTCCCACTGAGAAGGCAAAGGAGAAATTGAGAGTTCTGGGAACTGGTTGTGCATTTGGCACCAAGGAATTAAAGGATAAAGTAAATCAACAATACCAAGACTCCCTCCTCTGAGTCAGACTCCCTTTTGCTTATTCTTTATGTGGTCCCATGAATCTCACTTTCTGTGCAGTGATGTAGGAGAAATGGCGGATGACCTCACCTCTGCTGCTTGAAAGTCTTTATTTGTTCCTTTGTACTTAAAGGGGTTTGGAACCAGCATGTTTCAGGCTCTGTGACGGAGCAGGGAAGTGCGGGTTGCTTGCTGTGTGCATGGGTAGTTTACACCGCTACAATCACCCAGCCAGACTGTTTGAATATTGCCTTGTGCCTCTTCCTGGCAGTGCCAGCTCTGATCTTGACACTTGAGTGTACAAATCCATGGTGAAACGATGTTATACCTGGAGGACTGCAGGAGTCTGGAAATTGTATAGTTCAGCCCCCTGCTTAGAGCAGGGGCACTTACAGGCCATGACTGTGCAAGATGGCTTTTGAAAGTCTCCAAGGACAGAGACTCCACAAACTCTCTGTACAACATTTTCCAGTGTTCAGCATCTTCACAGTAAAGTGAAGTTCAGGTGGCATTTCCTGCATTTCAGTTTGTGTCCATTGCCTCTGGTCCTGTCATTGGGCACCTCTGAGAAGAGTTTGGCTCTGTCTTCTTTACTCCTCCCCGCATGGAATCTATACAGATTGCTAAGATTCCCCCTGAGCCTTCTCCAGGCTGAAGAGTCTCCACTCTTTTAGCCTTTCCTCATGTGACATGCTTCAGTCCCTTAACCATGTTTGTGGCTTTTTGCTGCACTTGCTCAAGTATGTCCATGTCTTTCTTGTACTGAGGAGCCCAGAAATAGACTTAACATCTAGATGTGACTTCACTGGTGCTGAAGCAAAGAGGAAAGATTACCTCTCTTGATCTGGCAGTACTTTTCTGAGGCCCAATATAGTGTTGGTCTTCTTTGCTGCAAGGGCATATTGGGGCTCGTGCTCAACTTGGTGTTGACCAGGAATCCTCAGTTTCTTTGCTGCAGAATTTCTTTCCAGCTCCTTGCCCCCCAGCATGAACTGGTGCATGGAATTATTCCTCTCCTGCAGGACTTGGCATGTTCCTTTGTTAAATGTTTTAAAGCTTAAGAGGGAGACCAGTATCTAATGTGTTCTCAAATCTGTCTGAATCGTTCAGGGGGAGGATTGTTTTGTGGTCACTGCTTCCATCTGCTTTTCCTTTACCGTCCAAGGCCCGCACTCAGAGAGGGATAGATAGAACTGAACAGTGTAGAAACTATTGTTGCCTTTTGGTCAATGGAAAGATCAGAAATAATTTAACCACGTTTGAGGCTTCACATTTTCACCACTCTGAGAGGCCATGTGTGGCCAGAAAGGTGTCCTTATCAAAGGAGACAACTGTGGTGATCTCAGAATTGCAAGAAGGGTTTTCATAACTTTCAGGGAATTTCAAAGAATTGATAGTGATTTTTAAGCAGGAAGGTGGACTGAGTAGTCCGAGGAGACTAATATATGCAATCAAAGTATATTCACAACTGCAGAGAGTTATGTGCTAAGGCAATTATGAGACAGTCATTGACTGTTCTACAGGGTGACCGTCTCACTACCAGGGCAGCATCCGGAGACTGTCAGCAGACAATAGCAGATTCATAGGAATTTCTTTAAAAGCTATTGAAGACCGGAAGGTGATAGGAGATGACAGGCAGTGATAAACTTCTCTACCATGTTCTAGACATGGGCTTCAGATCGGCATATGCTGAAATTTTGGAAGGTCTGAAGTGCAGGCTTTGGTCCAGAGCTCCTTTCTGTGGTTTTATTGAAATGCACAGGGCATTATTTCTGTGACTTCCCACGTGATTCTCTGCTTGTTACAAGAAGCCTTCAAAGCTTCATGCCTGGCTTTGTTTGACATTGCACTAATACTTCCTGACTGAGAAGCCTGTGAGTTTACAAATTCATGGGCATTATCTGTGTCCTGCAGAAGGATGAAGACAGAGACTGGGTGAACAAACATGATCTCTGGGCAGGAACTTCTCAAAATGCAGAGTTGTTATAAGCCAGATTGTAAAAGGAATTATGCAGAAGAGACTTCTTCTCTAGAGGGGCAAGGTACCTTCCTGTTGGTTTTTTTTTCCTTCTGAAAAATAGCAGGGGGAGAACAACACTGAGAGACTTGGAATTCTCAGTCTTGTCAATGCCCTTTTATTTCTAAAGACTCCTGTGAAGAATTATTTGCGTCCTTGGATACAGGAAAGCAACTAAGAGATGTAGCATGCTTCCTTCATCAGGCAGTTACTAAGCATTTTAAGACTTGAACTTAATACGTTTGGAAAAGGATGTTTTAAAAACCTGCTGCCCTTGTATTCAGGCTTGTTGGGGTGCAGGCTTTATTGAAGGCGGAAAATGACAAAGTTGAAATTATTTTCAGCTGCCCATAGTTAGAGCCAGTTATAATTTCTCTGCAATTTTATCTTCTCCTTCACTCTACCTGCTGGTGCCCACTGCATTTGTCTTCTCCCCTGGGCGTACCAGTTTTAATTAATAGATGCTGGCATGCAATTATGTTTTGGGGAAAAAGCTTGAGTGCCTACAGTTTGACTCTTAATTCCCAGTAGTGACAAAACATATAAGAAAATCTTATGTAATCAGTTAGTTACAAATACAGTGATTTCATTCTGCTTTTTGGAAATACTTGCATATAATTTACAAATACTGGGATGAATTACACCTGCTCAGAGCCATGTGATTTACCCCATATCCATATATTGGATGTGTAATAATTCAAACAGGTTATCAGATCTCTGTGTCTGTCAAGAGTTAGAATTGTTTTATCTCTTCTTTTATACTTCACAGATACGGTAAAATATGCAGTGTTTATGGTGTCGCCTAGTTTTGGAATCTAGGCAGTAAATGTTAGTCAGACTTACTTATTTTTGGTTTTTACAACAAACAGCAGAAAAGAATACCACTGTCAGTTTGCTTTAATAGTTACTTAGGTAAGACAATTTGCACAGCGTGATAGGATAGCATTATAATTTTTTGTACTTATAACTGAAGTAAGCATCCTCTAAACTTGATTGCATATCAGATACTTATGTCCAGAGAGAGTTTGAAACAAGAAAGCCATATTCCAATTATATTTTATGGCACTGTTACAGAGGCAAGAAAAGCCAGTTGCAGTTTTCCGAATAATGACACACACAAAAAAAACATTTATACACTTGCTGCTTCGGAGGCATGAAGAGACATGACACGATCAACACCTGTTTCCAGACAATTCTATATTGAATTAGAACATCTATTTTGGCATACATGTCTGAGTTTGTTCACATCAGGTGTGTTTTGTTTTCAGTGTCAGGGCTTTGTGCACTTTGCTTGTGATAAGCATTGTTAATACTATTGAAGATAAGGGAGCATGCTTGTCCGTGTATGGTTTTTTCATATATCTGTGCTAAAACTGGGTAGTGTTCGAAATCTCCTAATTTTTCAGTCTGTTTTTCCTATATTAAGCCTCTTGGAATCACTGAAGAATAGTTTACGCCCTGGGAACTGATTTTTGATCAGGGGTGAACCTAGCCTGATGAACCTAGGGTGAACCTAGATAGAGCTACACTTTCTAGTGATGGCAGTGGTGGATCTAGTAAATTAACTTTTCTAATTTTGAGGATGTGGGGTGTAACCAAAGAATAATTTTCTCTGTATTTGGGGCTTTAGATAAACATGAGATTCTAGTTGGAATGGTGGTTTAAATGCCTTGCATCAAAATAGAGTTATTTACTTTGAGGTTCTTAATTGAGAGTTATTTTTTTTAACTTTATTATGAGAAATTTATTAGGACATTGCTTATGAATGGAACACCGCCCAACCACACTATTTTAGTGTAAGTACTATTATATTGCAGAGAAAAAGTCTGCTACTGTTCTAGCAAGGAACAGAGTACTCTGTTTTGAAAATTGCTAATGGAAGCCTTCACATGCTTGAATGACCTGAGTGTGAAGTGTCTTCTCAAGTGATTCTCTTGGTGACCAATACGGCATACTCTGAATTGACCGAACAGAGAATTAAAGTAACCAAAAGTCTGCCTACATTTTATGCTAGCAAGTCTAATAAAAGATACTACGTTTTTTCACAAACCTAGTTTGGTCTGTGAGCCCAGCAAGCAGTAAAAATTTTGTAGCCACTGTTCATGAAGATTTTGTCTACATTTTTGTAAAATGTATATTGATTCTGCAGTCTTTGAATGTATTCTGAAGACTTCAAAATCATATCAATTAGCTAGGATTTTGTAATATTTATACAGATACATCATTCTCTTTCCAGGTATTTAGCAAACCTGCAGTCCTATACTATACAAACAATCTGAAGATTTAACTAGGGGCTATTTACATCAGTATGTGTTAATCATGTGGAAGTGTTTCAGAGATCAAATGATTAGTAATAGTACTTTTGAGAGAAATGACAATGAAGCAGTTTATGTAACAAAAGGCCATTTTGGAACTGAATGATTGAGTATGTTTGGTTGTATTTTGAGACATAATTTGTTAGTACAACTGTTTTCTTTTGATGGTTCCATTGGTCTTGGAAAAAGTATCAAGACCTATGCAAAACCAGACAGTAGCTTTCTGAGCTTTCTAATATCTTTTCTTTACACAGTTTCTTTAGCATTTGTATGTACTGAGAAAGCAGTCAAAGTAATTTTTCATTTATACTCATTATTCTCTAGGTTTTTAATTAGCCTTTCGTATGATGTTGTTTTCAAAATAAGGTCATTGCACTTTTGCATATTTGCAGTATTAACTTTAGAATAGTTTTGACACTGGACATCAGGAGACTAAATTTTGTACTGATTAAATGAAATAGCTTAGATGTAAATGAAAACAAGTGGAAGCTTGAGCAGTAAAAGGCCATGAACAATCTATGAGTATTTTAGTTGCTTTAGGTAGTAAGTCTCCTTAGTACTGTTACATATTGCAAAAATTTTGACGCTCCATGACAAACTCAAGCTGTAGAGTTTAATGTACTCCTGGCTATGTGTTTTTAGCTACAGATGTAGAATGGGAAGGCGGCTGGTTGCATGAGGCTAGTCATTTGAGAAGAAAGGACAAAATTTATGAGAACTCTAATAACTATATTGATTTTGGCCCTGGATGCCGCCTGCCAAGTATCAGGGTAATGGTTTTGCAGATGAGAGTTGGAAGAGATTTTGTATGTGTATGTGTTCTTGTGCCTTAGAATACGGAACCAGGCTGTACAGAAATATGTACAAGTTGTTTTATGGACTTCAGTTGCAACATTATATTGCTTTGCATTGCTTAAAATATGCATTGTTGTGCATTGGTGAGATTTGGCCAGGAGCTGAAAAAAGTGAACAATTTTGCCTGCAGTCTTATCATGGGGACAGGTGACACAGTTGAACAAGTTGCTGCTGTGGATCAGAAAAACACTGTTTTGCTGTAGTCCTGTGCCTCTGCTGAGTTTAACTAACTTTGGTGAATCTGTGCCTTGGAACAAGTGGCACTGTAAGCACATCTGTTTGGAGTAAGACTTAAATGTTGTTGAGTCTTTTTAAATGGGATACGTTCCTGTAAGTCTTGTATTTTGCAGAAGGAAGCACATTTTCTCAAATGCACTCAGTAACTGTTCAGTTACTCCTCAAGCTTTTTGTAGAAAGTAAACTTCAGAAAACTGAAACCAAAGCATGGCTGCCCACATTTCTGCAAAAACATCCCATTTATCACTGCTCAAAAGTGTATCTGTATTTTCATAAATAACTTTGTGTTCAAAATACTCCTAATTTCCTTCAGTCTTAATTGAGCATTTTGTTTTCCTTTGATTTGTCCAAAAAACTCTTTTTCAATGTACTCATAGAAAGGAACTGTATTCAGAGGTGGAGATTGCAGTTATGCGAATTGATTCTGATAGCGTATGTATAAAATGTGTGTAAAACCCTTTGAGATTAACTGCACAGTACATTTTTCTTATATTTCAGAGCAAAATTAGATATTGATTTTCTAATGAGAAATCTGTTCTAAGAATATGGAACCTCACCAATATATTATGAGTCTTGTATTTTGTGTTTTTAGACGATTTTATATTGATTGTAGTTTTTAAATTTAAAAATTGTCACATTTATAAGCAAAATCTCTTCATAGTTTATTTTGCCTTTTTTTTGGGGGGGGGTGAAACTACATTAGCTTAAAGCCAAATATCCTCCCTTAAAAATGTCTCAAACAAATAATAGTACTCACCATTAAATAACTTTCACCAGGAACTGTTTGGACTGGACTGACCAGTTCAGGGAATCGGCAGAGAATTTACATATTTGTTGACCTGTAACATCCATTTTTTCCTGTGGCGATGTTTCAAGTTCTACACGTGTTCCTGTCTGAACAGGTTTAAATGGTCGATGTGGGAAAGGACCTCGAGAGTTCTAGTTTCGTGGCAGATGAGACAGTACTCTCTCTTTCATCCAGCAAATGTGATCTGATTCTTTCTGTCCTGGGTGTTTAACTTGTATGGGGTCAAAAGTAAAAAAAGCTGAGGTTTCCTTATGGTAAAGTAAAATTAATGAAGTTAAGAATATGAGGGAAGAATCTCGAGGAGAGCAGCAGCAACAGTAGTGCTTCCTGCTATGAAGGGAGTTTGTCCTTTTTATTTTTTTTACAGGGTTTGCAGTTTGGCAACGCTTTCAGATATCACCTTGCAGGATTTATGGTCAAGTATGCTTCTTTCTGTCTGCATTTAAGTGTTTGCCATATTTCTCTGAAATCAAGACCTTGTCAGAGTGATTAATGGTTTCTGTCACTATCCGTGGGATTACTGCAACATATTGTATATGGAATTACCCTTGAAGACCATCCCGTTGATCTCATACTGTGCCTCTTTACTTTTCCCTCTGCTTCCTACTACAAATATTTCAGCTTAAAGGAGAACTTTCCTTCCTGTGTAGTGGTAGAAGAATGGAGGTCAACTGAGACCACAGAAGAAAGTTGTCTTAAAGTAGAGAAGACAGGGAGCTTTCACCTACAGCTTTAGCAGAAGAGCCCTAAATTTGAGAGCTTTCTGTGAAAGCCAAAGTTTGTTGAACTTTCTGTGAGGGCAACTCGCTCATTATGTGAAAGTTGCAGAGGTGGAAAGGAACTGATCTTCCTGGCAATTTACTGAATGGTGTAAAATATCAGGTGTTAAATTTTGAAGACAGGCCCTTGCATGTCTGGCATTCATAAATAAACCAAGGAAATCAATAAATGACTTCAGCAGCTGCTACCCTTTTGACTCCTTTGTCAGAGGCCAAGAACTGAATGAACAAGAAAATTAAAAGTGTTTTCCCTGAAGAAAAAGGAAAAGTAGTTTTTGCTCCAGGCTAAAGCTGAGGCCACTGAGAGTATACGAAAGCTCTTTTTGCTGTGTTACCATAGTTTGTCTGAATCTAACAGTCTGCAGTTTTTTATACTGTGAATTTGTGCCTTTCGTATTTGGTATCAAGATGTTTGTCCTTTAGAGAGCTGCATGCCAGGGCTGTCAGCCTTCTATTTTTTATTAGTTCCAAAAATATGCTTCGTTACATTTGTAAACTTTTAAAGTACTACTACTGTCTGTTAGCTAGAAAACAGTTCAACTGATGCCCCGTGACACCGTGGTCCTTCCCAGTTGAATTCTAAGACAATTTGTAAAGGTGCATGTGTCTTTCTCTCATAATATATTTTTCATTAAGGCTTTCGACTTTACTTACCTTCCAGATGTTTAAATCGTCATGGTACACTGACATATATTACATGAATATCTTACTTATTATATGCATTATATTTAGTACATCAGAGTTCAATCTATAATATTTTAGGAACATGTGCAGTTTTTTCTTTTTCCTCATTCCAGGTACTGTAATCATGCTTTGATAAAATAAAATCCTAGACAAATCAAGTTGAGTTTAAGAGCCAACCTCTACATACTAAATTGTATTTTTGTTGAAGGTGAGCTTCCTGCAAAACTGTAAGGAAATTACAGTGTTGTTCAGTGCAAATGTCATGCTCAGTTCATCAAATGTTGCTAAGAGAATGAACTGTGGTTGGTGTTCAGAGGTACAAAGCACTGTCCAGTTGTAGCTGAGGGTCTGCCTGCACTCTCCCTGGAGGTGTGGTAAGAGCATAGAAATCATGTTTGTGTCTCCCAGGAGAGGATTTTCTTGTCTAATCACAGGTGTCTGCTGCGATTTGAAATGTCCAGTGGTACCCTTCCTTGTCTTCAGGAGGGAGGAAACAGTGGGAAGCTGGCTGCTATTATAAACCAAGTTTTGCAGCAGTGGGCAGCAGGGAGCGGAGGGAGCTCGGCAGCAGCTGGTGGTTTCTGTAGCCGACTGGCACAGAGCTCCCTTGAGCACATCACAGGAGGGTATTTCCTCAGCTGAAAGTGGTCCCTGGACCATCTGGGTTTCATTGCTGGACATAGACAGCAATGGCAAAAACCTCAGCTCAGTCAGCGGGTCTGTTGGTGTTTTCAGACCGGTGCAACAGCCTGCTACATTCTTCAGATCCCTCCTATGGGATTTTTGAGATCACTATCTTTCCTTCAGGGATCTCTCATTTCTCAAACAGGATTAAGGCTATTGAGGTAAAAGCATGTTTTCCTCCACATCAGAAGCAGTACCTTTTGAATGTGAATTATGATTAAACTGCCAGCAATGAAAATCAGATACTTGGTTTGATAGAATTCTTCTTTTATTTTATTGTGTTAATCGTGAGTCTTGTGTTAGCTAAAGTGTTTTGAGTGTCCTCACAAGGTAACCACCGGATTAATGAGAAAAGACTACAAAATGGTTGGCATTTTGCATTGCGCTGGCAAGTCTACTAGTTAGAACAACTATGGTTGCTTAGTTGTCGTGGTAGAGATAAAATGAGGGGATGAGGAGAGTGTGAGCTATAGCCTTCTGAGGGACAGCAGGAAAGGGGAAAGTACATGGCAAGTCAGC